>NW_024081746.1:155621-393036 GCF_003009895.1 Hyaena hyaena
TTTTTTTTTTTTTTTTTTTTTTAACAAGTAGTATTCCGTGGTGTGGTTGTATCAGGGTTGGTTAACCATTTACCCACTGAAAGACTTCTCAGTTGTTACCAGTTTTTCATTATGACTAAAACTAATGGGCATTCATGTTGACAGGGGTTTTGCTGGGTCATATGGTAATTGCATGGCTTGTTTAAAAGGAAATGTAAACTATTTTCCAGAGTGTTCCTATCGTTTTACATTCCCACTAACAATGTACAAGAGATCTAACTTCTCTGCATATTCACCGAGATTTGGTGTTAACTAGTTACTATTCTGATAGGTATGTGGTGATATATAATTGTGACTTCAGCTTCATTGCTCTAATGGCTAATGATGAACATTTTTTTCATGTGCTTATATGGGATCTGTATATCCTCTTGAGTGAAATTTCTGGATTTTTTTTCTGTTTAATTTGAAATGTTTAGCCTTTGGCTGTAGAGTTTTGAAATTTCTTCACATGTGTTCTTGATACTAGTCCTTTGTCAGATGTGTGGTTTGCAAATATTTTGTCCCAGTCTATAGCTTATCTTTTTAACCTCTTAATAAGATCTGTTACAGAATAAAACTTTTCCAGTTTGATGAGTCCAATTTACCCATTTTTTCTTTTATGGATTGTGCTTTTGTTGTCAAGTCTAAAAACTTGTTACTTAGACCTACATCTTAAGTATTCTCTATGTTTTTCTAAAAATAGTTTTTCATTTTACATTTAAATCTGTCATCAATTTTGACTTAATTTTTATATAAGTAATGAGGTTTATTTAAGTCAAGATTCATTATTTTTTATCCATTTTTTATTGAGTTGATCATCTTTTTGTTGTTGAATTGTATCTATTCCTTATGTATTCTGGATACAACTCCTCTGTCAGATATATGTATTGTGGATATATTTCCCAAGCTATTTATTTTTTTAACATTATCTTTTGATGAACAAACATTTTTAATTTTTATGAGGTCCAACATACCATGATGAAGACTATGGTTCTTTTTTAAATTAAAGTAAATTAAGTTAAAATTTAATTTAATGTTATGTCATTTTATTTTATATTTGAGAGAGACAGTGCAAGCAGGGGAGGGACAAAGGGAGAGGAAGAGAATCTCAGTCAGGCTCCATGCCCAGCATAGAGCCCATTGCGTGGCTTGATCTCACCACCATGAGATCGTGACCTGAGCTGAAATCAAGAGTCAGACACTTAACCAACTGAGCTATCCAGGCATTCCTTGTTAAGTGCTTTTATATCTCAGCTAAGAAATCTTTGCTTACTACAAAGGACATGAAGACATTCTCCTGTGTAATCTTCTAGAATATTTATCATTATGTCTTTTATATTTAAGGCTATAATCTATTTTGAATTATTTTTGTGTATGAAGTAAGGGAGAGATCAAAGAGGTTTTTTACCCCACCCTCTTTTGATATCCAGTTTTTCCAGCACCATTGGTTAAAACTAGTCTATTTTCCTATTGAATAGACTTGGTGATTTGGTTAAAAATCAATTTACCATATATGTATGGATTTATTTCTTGACTCTATTCTGTTCTATTGATTTACTCATTTATCCTTATGCCAAAACCACACTGCCTCTAATAATGTAGCTTTATAATATATCTTGAAATCAGATCTTGTTAGTTCTCCAACTCAGTCCTTTTGCAAGATTATTTTGGTTATTCCATATCACTTGCATGTATATGTTTTATAATCAGATTGCCAAAATCTTCAAAATATCTTGCTAGAATTTTGATTGGAATTTCATTGACTCCATAGATGAATTTAGGAAATAGATATTTTAATATTTTTCAAATCCATGAATATGATATATCTCTCCATTGATGTTGGTCTTCTTTAAGTCTTTTGGAGTGTTCAAGCAGAGAGACTTTGTACATCTTTTGGTTGATTAATTCTATATTTGGTTATTTTTGTGGTATTGGTATTTTTTATTTTTTTCCAATTTATTATTGCTAGTGTTACGGAAAAGCTATAGTGTTTTTAAAAGTTACCCTGTATCCTGCGACTTTACTAAATTCACTTACTAATTCTGGTGGCTTTGTTTTGTTTATTTTTATTAAGTTTATGTATTTATTTTGAGAGAGATAGACATATAGAAACCATGAGTGGGGAAGAGGCAAGGAGAGTGGGAGAGAGAGAGAATCCTAAGCAAGTTCTGCACTATCAGTGCAGAGCCCAGTGCAGGGCTTGATCTCAAGAACCATAAAATCATGACCTGAACTGAAATCAAGAGTCAGATACTTAATTGAGTTACCCAGATGCCCCTTGATTTTTAAAAAATGTTTTATACAGTTTTCTACATATAGTATCATGTAATCTGAGAATAAAGAGAGTTTTACTTTTCTTTCCTTAATAAAAATGTGTCCTTTGTTTCTCTTTCTAACTTACTATAATGCTAGGACTTCCAGTAGAATATTGAAAGAAATGGTGAGAGCATACATCTTTGTTTCATTTCAGGGGAAAAAACATGAATGATTTCACCATTAAATATGCTATCATTTGTAGGTTTTTCAAAGATACTCTTTACCAGATTGAGGAAATTTACTCCTATTCTTAGTATTCCAAAAAAATTTTTTATCATGAATAAATGTTCAATTGTGTAAAATGATTTATCGCATGTATTGAAATAATTTTCTCTCTTATTCTGTTAAAATTATAAACTACATTGATTGATTTTTCAAATGTAAAATTAACCTTATATTCTTGGGGAATTTCCTCCCTCACCTTGGTCATGACCCAGAATCCTTTTTGTATATTTTTGGAACCAATTTGCTAATATATCGTTACAGATTTTTGTATCTCTGTTCAGAAGGGACATTAAGTTTTCTTTTCTTGTGTGTAATTTTTCCTTTGTTTAAATGAAATTGCAATGCTAATAAGTAAGTGTTATGCTGATTTCACAAAATACACTGAGAAATGTTTTTTTTCCTCTCTTTTCTGAGCATATATAAGGTTAGTATTCTTTCTTTATTAAATATTTGATAAAATTCACAAGTTAAATTATATGGGCCAGTAGCTATCATCATGGAAAGATTTTTTTTTTAAAAATAAATCAAAGTTCCTAAATAGATATTTAGAGCAAGGTTGTGGAGGATGGATAGAGTTCCCACACTATTGTAGCAAAGTTGTCTTTATTTAAAATCAGGGCCTACAGCTTGAGGCAATTCCATATGAGCACATAGATGGCCCAGTATCCTGGGTTTTCCCTATGCCCTTTCATTCTCTTGGTTCCTGGATCATCACCAAAACCTATGGAAACAAGAAAAGTTCCCAGTTAGCAAACTGTCAGGACTAGTAAATCAGGTAACATCTGTGGGCCCAGCAAACTGAAGAGAGCTTTTGTTTCCTCAATCTGTATTTATTGAGTCTTTACCATGCATTCAGCTCAGAGTTAAAAGATCAAAATAAGGAGAGCAGTGGGGGACACCCATTGCCTATAAGTCAAGAGTGAAGGGCAAATCCTTATAGTTGGTGCCTGGGGAGAGGAGGCAAAGAGAGCAAACACATGCCTCATCTAATGAGCTCGGGCTCTGCACAGAAACAAGAAGAGTGGCTGCAGCTCAGGGAGAAGACTTAGGTCTCTTGTGTTTCTTTCTCAGACTGATGTCTGAACTGAGAGGCCTCCCTGGACAGGACTCTCCACACCCAGCAACAGGATCCCAAATAGGAAGGCAACTAGAGCTGAAACACCTACATCCTTGACAGTTTGGTAGAGGACTTCCAGGGTCCGAATCAGATTCCCAGGCCCTTCCCCACACCCCACACTCAAAATGTTCTTGGTGGAGCTAAGAGCGCTTGCATGGTTCACAAGCTCCCAGGTGACTAGGTGACTAGCCACAGCACCCAAACCAACTCCTCACATTACAAGGGAAGGGAGAGCACCCAGAATAAGGCTAAGTCAGCATTCTGGGCTCTGTTATGTAAAGCTGCCAGCTGCCTGAAGTAACCTTTCTCTCTCCTTGGAACCTCCCAGAAACTTATGTCCTTGGGGTACTTACCCCACTTTGTTCCTGCCACACCTTCTAAGGTATGGACAGAGGGGAGGGGAGGAAACGGGGTACTGCTGTCAGACAGACTTGGACTCTGTGAACTCACCCAGCAAGGGCCAGCCGATACTATTCATTAAGACTATGACCTCCAAGAGGGGGGGCAACATGCCTTTTGTTTCTCCTGCTGGATCTGGCCCCCAGAGTCGTCAGTCATGTTTGTGGAACTGAAGAAGGAAGCCACATGTTGGTGCTAAGTGAAGACGACCTGAGGTGTCTACAAATACAAAGCCTGGAGGCGTACATGCTAAGACAGGAAGTGAGGCGGAGCTGCCTTTCCCCCACCTCCATTGATGCCTTCCCTGCTCACTTCCTTCCACTTCCAGTCCTTGTGTGTCACCTTTTCTCTCCTTCAAGATTATCTTTCATTTAATGTAGTAGTAGTAGTAGTAGTAGTAGTAGTAGTAGTAGTAGTAATACAGTCAGTGATTACTGAATGCTAGCCACGTGTCAGGCACTGTCCTCAGCTCTTCAGCTGTATTATCCCATGGCATCTTCACAACAGCCATGGGAGACACTGGCATAATCTCCACTGTAAGGTGAGAACTGAGGAATACAGAGGCCAGGAGCCTGCCCCAAGTCATACAACTTGAACCCAGTGGAACCAGGGAAGGAAACCAGGGCGACTTCATGCCCCAGATGCCTGAGGAGGGTGTGTGTGTGCTTGAGGTATGTGCATATAGTGTGGCCGTGGTGGTGGTGTGCGCGGTATACACATGGCGTGTGTGTGTGTGTGTGTGTGCATGCACGCACACATGCGTATGTATGTATGTGCAGGGAGTCAATGGGGGAGAGTGCAGAACACTTGCCCTCTGGACCATGCCAGCCCCCTGTGGCCCTGCAGAGCTACCTAGCTCCTAGCACTACAGAGCTTGTTCTTTCATACTTGCCAACAGGAAAAGATCCATTCCTACTGCACTTTGGGAAAAAAAGAGAACCCGGCAAGGAGGGCAAAGTGGGGGCAGAGAGCAGCTCATAAGAAGTAATTGGCTTCCTCTGTCCCAAGCCGTTCATCATTCTGTTCCTTCCTTGGTTGATGTACACACCAAGCCCCTGATGCAGTGACAGAGTGTCTGCCAGGGCCGATGCTGTGCTCACTGGGATGTGGCCCCCAGTGCCTGTAGGCATCCTCTGACTAGACTGAACCAAGGGTGCTGACGGGCTTGTTGTCCACAGGATGAAGTGCCACAAGCCATGTGCTGTCACGTGAACAGGGCAGCATAGCCCAGCAGGCTGCCTGATCTCACCCATGAAGCAGATCCATCCCTACCATTTAATGAATCTGTTGCCCAACCAGTGATCCAGTCTATAGAGTGTCTACCTGGACAGGATGCTGGGCATTAACAACAGGTGGAGTTTGGCTCTGAGGTCCTGAGGGCTGGCTGCCATTAGAAGCAGTCCAAAAGCAGCGCCCAGGGTTCCAGAGGGCAGAGATAATCTTCTTGTATTCCCTGCGGAAGTTCTGGTTCAGGAGCCCGTAGACTATGGCATTAAGGCAGCTGTTGAAATAAGCCAGGAAGTAGCTAGTGACAAAGAGCCCATCTGGGATCTGGGGAGCTATTTCTTCTGGGTTGATGGCCACAGCAAGGCCAATGCAGTTCAGCGGGGCCCAGCAGATAGCAAAGATCACAAACACCAAGAACATGGTCAGGAAGCTCCGGACATCGCTGGGCCTCAGGTGCAGCTTGGTCTCCGACTTGGCCTTCCTGCGGGACTGGAATACGAGCACCCAGATGCGCAGGTAGCAGAAGGACACGACAGTGATGGGGAGGAGGAAGTGAATGACTACCACCGCCACCGTGTACTGGGCGCTGACCGTCTGGATGAAGGTGCAGGAGTAGATGCGTGGGTCGTACTCCAGGGACCCTATGAGAAAGTTGGGCACCACGGCCGCCACGGTGAGGAACCAGATGAGGCAGATGTAGAAGGGGGTGTGCCAGTGTTGATAGATCCGGTGGTAGGCCATGCTGTGGCAGATGTAGCAGTAGCGGTTAATGGCAATGGCAGTGATGTTGAAGACAGAGCCGATGACACTCAGGCCCATCACGAAGCCACTAGCCTTGCAGTGCACCTCCCCCAGGACCCAGCCATCATGGAAGATGGCCACGAGGATCAGCGGGTACGGGTACAAGGCCACAACCAGGTCAGCCGAGGCCAGGCTCACCAAGAACAAATTACCTGGAGCAGGAAACAGGGGGCAAGAGTCAGCAAGAGACCCCACAATTTCTCTTCTGTAGAAGATCCCACCCTTTATCCAAGTACCTTTAACCAGTTACTTAAAAGTTACTGGGTTCACTAGTAGTCCTGGGGATGGAAACCTAGTAGCTTTAAGCGGCACAGAGTTCAGGGCTCACACTGCATCCCTGCTTCTCACTGTGTCATCTCAGGTGCTCCAGGCCTCATCTTTCTCATTTGTAGAATGGGAACCGGGATACCTACCTGACACGATAGCTGTGGAATAAAATAATGGTGCAAAGCGCTTGGGGACACAGTGGGTGCTCACAGATGATAGCAATTTTCAGGAGAGACACAGATGCTCGGGGGCTTTGCATCATTTATGTTCCAGCAAGGATTCCAAGGGACAAGGATCCAAAAATTAGGAAACTTGAATTAAAGACACTTAGAAAGTAGCCTGTTGACCAGTGAGGAGAAGATGTAAATGGAGACGTCAGAGAGATTTATAGGAAGGTAGGAGTATGGCAGGGAAGGGTGGTCATGAGTCCACTTTCCTGGCTTTGGGATTCAAAAGAAGAAAGGACTGGATTCCATGCTACCAGGCCAGGGGTCTGCCAATATGGCCACATGGCTGTGAATGTAGGCTCCAGGCAAGGCAAGACAGGGGATACCAGAGTACATGGTTCCTACTCTTGAAACCTTTCTTCTATTCCACCTGCAAAATCCAATTCACGTTTAGCAAATTGAATTAAAGACACTTAGAAAGTAGCCTGTTCTCCAGCTTTCTGAACTGCCTCCCTTGTCTGAATGGAGTGTTCTCTGGCATCACCAAGCTCAGCAGCTGGAGAGAACCTCTGGAAACCACAGCAGCCATTGATTAATATGCTTTGGACATGGTCTGGGCTAGAATCCAAGGGAAGCGAACGGGCTACATCCAAAAGAACATATTTCTATTGCTAAAACATTTGCATTCTAAAGCAAACACTGACTGATGTATAAAGCACCAAGAATCTGAAAGTTTGGCCCATGAAGCTCAGAGCATGAGAAGCTTGATCCCAGATGCCGCTTATTTAATTCGCCAAGTGCACTGTTTGAGCACCTACTACATGCTCAGAAGATGATATCCTCTCCAGCCATAGAGGCCCTCGGGAATGCACTGGGCACTAGACATCATCTTTCAAGTCTTCTAGCCTCTTGCCACATGATGGAGTGCAAGCTGCTGGCCCTTGAGCAGCTGAACACAGAGGGCAGATGGAATCGATTTGCAGGAGGGACTCCCCAAGGAAGCAAGGACACTGGCTCCACTGCCACCATGAATGTGTCCCTCAGGGGTCCAAAGATTAGGCAGATGGAAAGGGTCCAAAGGGTGCAGCAATCAGAGAGATCGGGCTGTGGTCTGGCTTCTAAGGGGGTGCAAAAAAAGGGAGGCTCAGAGCCACCCGGCTGGGGATTTTTCTGTCAGACCTTCAGGTGAGGTAGACTCCACAATTACAGTTACAAACCCACAAGGTAGAGAACGGGCTGTTTCCAGCCCTCCCCTGTTCCCACACACACTTACCACATCTAAAAGAAGATTCCACAGGATACACTCCATATGGGGGTGGGAACACCGAAGACCCCCAGGCAGTCCTCTTGAAGTGCCTATTTTGGCCTCACAGGCTTACTGTCAACCTCACTCAGAACCAATAGAAAAGAAGCCTCTTAGCTTCCTGGGACTTCTCAGGATCTAACTGCTCCTGAGTCAGAGCTACGTGAGGGCCCAAGGGAGATAGGATGTGACTGAATAGAAAGGACATCGTTTGGACAATTAAAGCGCTTGCAAGGTGGTGAGCTTTCCTATCTCTCGAGACATTCATGTAGAGATGGGGGTAAAGGAGCCCTGCCTTAGAGTGAACTGCTAGATTCCTTTCCTTCCCATTTAACTCTTTTAAGCATCTACTTACTTAACGGGATAAAAGCCCCTCACATTCTTTCTGCTTGGTACCACCAGGCAAGAAATGCACATCTGAGGACCTGCTTAAGTTGTGGAATAGGTCTCCTGCTTGTCCATTTAATTCCCAGTCTCCACTGGTGGATTTCAGTCTCTGACTCTCTTGCTCAGACCTCACCTGGTCCCAAGACGGAGAGGTATTTCCTCTCTCAATGTTCTTGTTCCCAGCTGAAATAGGAGCCCTTGTCTCTTCCCAGAATTGTAAGTGTCTTTTTGACACTGGGCGGTGGTGCTGGAAGCTGGGTAATGACCTGGGTAATCTCAGTTCTGCCACGCTGATGTTGGGCAAGTTACTGAATCTCTCTTTCCATGACTGTTCCTTCATGCTTCCCTCCTTTTCTTCTGGGATCCTCCTTCCTTCTCTCCCCACACAGTCCACTTGGCTGTTTCTGTGAAGAAAATCGCTTCTTTCTAACATAGGAGTGTTGGTCTCTGCAGGGCCCTCTGGGCTCCTGGTTGAGCAGCAAACAAGCTTTTGGCACTTGCAAGCACGTGCGGAGAAAGTCAAGGGCTGCTGGGAGCTGGTGCCAGCTCAGCCGGCTGTTTCCCCTGAAAACTAGTGAAGCTCTACCGTGTGAATGTGGCTCGTCCCCTAATCATGCCCCAGAGGCTGGTAAACAGCTTGTAAATAGTGGGAAGAACACATTCAACTCCACGTAGACAGTGATTCAATTAGTCTCCTCTATTACTCCGGCTGCGCCTAAAAGGCTGAAATCATCCAGTTCCTGCTGTACGTTCATCTGCCCAGACATCAGACTATCTCCCAGATTTCTTGACACAATTCCAAATTAGGCAAATGAAATTCTTGTTTTGTCTCCCATCTGTAGGAAGCCAGGTCCTATCTGGAGGATACTCGAGGGAGATCGAGTTCTCTGTCCATTTCTTCCTCCAGACAGGTGAGAAATCTATCAGGATGCACGCAACCCTGCTCATCCCCCTGTGCACAGGCTTCTAATGAATATTGATATCACAAGTCCTCGCGTGATTTGTTTCCATCTGGCCCCATCGGACAGGGTGTATTAGTGGAGACAGCCTTCAACAACAGGGCTTTGTTCACTATTATGAGACTCCCTTTTCGTATTCATGCACAGAGCACATCCCTCACACGCAACTACCACAATCCCCTCCCTCCTCGCTTCCTCTGTCCTTTTTTTCTGGGAAATCTACTTCTTATCAAGGATCTGGTAATCCAGGGAAAAAAAAGCCAGGAAGCATTGAGCTGTCTAGTCTTCATCAGATAGGAGAATTCCAGAAGGTAAAGCTGTCTCCATCCCTTGCCCCTCCTCCCCATGCGTATCCGGCATCCCTCCTCCCTGTGCCCACACTGCATGCTCCCAAAAAAGAGTTTCTTGAATTTAAATTGTCCTCAGTCATTGAGATAAAAGGCGATGTAGAAATAAATAGTCATGGAATCATTTTTCTCAGCAAATATTTCTGAGTATCTACAAAGCACCAGCTCTGCCTTTGCCAGGGTCAAGGGAAGCATGGTGAGCAAGAGAGACACACTCCCTCCCCACACAAAGCTCATGGTCCCAGAGGAGCCAATTAAACAAATAAAAACAAGATGTGCAAAGGTTGAAATAGGGAAATCAACAGATAATCTATCATTTCTAACAGGGTTAAACTTCCTGTGCCTTGGGGTCTTCTTCTATCCCTTACTTATTCAAACATAGAATACATTTATCAAGTGCCTACCACGTTTGGGCCAAAGACATGGCCCCTATTGTTGAGATGCCAACAGGGCTCTTGGGGAAACAGACACAAAAACAGCAGCCAATCAGTGTGGTGAGAGCCAGGAGGGAGGCCAGGCTAAGGGAACAGTGAGGAAGTACTAAGATGGCCTGAGGATGCGGGAGGTGGTAAGAAACAGGGCTGGTCAGAAAGGAAGGTTCACCAAGGAGCTGAACAAAATCACAAAGACCCTTGCAACGGGCCTGCCTCCTTCCTAGAATGACTATTTTCTTCCAATGGGATTTGTATGCGAAAGGGCAAAGGAAATGATAATAATCTCTAAACGAAATTGAACTATGTTTATCGGTTCCTTTCTGGTGATAAGCATTTGAAATCACTGAGCAGATCACTTATCAAAAACTTGATTTCCTCAGGCACCTGAATGGCTCAGTCAGTATAGCATGTGACTCTTGATTGCGGGGTTGTGGGTTCAAGTCTCTGGCTGGGTGTAGAGGTTACCTAAAAATTTCTTAAAGAAAAAAACTTTACTTCCTTACAAATACTAAAACAATTGGCTTTTATATTCATGTAAGCTCCTAATTTGATTCCCAGATTCTTTGAGGGCAGACATTGTTTTCCACTAAAATGACATTATTTATGAAAATGTTAGAGAGTGTGGATGTATCTAAGGGCTAAGTTGAAATGTAACCTTGGTTTAATTAAAAAAGAAAAGGACTGTTAGGCAAGCTAATAGTGTAAACAAAAACACGATGGGGGTATTTCAACCACTTAAAAGAAGGAAATGTATTCAAGAGCATAAGTATCTGATTTTTTTAAATAACGAGATTCCTATTACAAAATATTCTTCCATAATCATCAATAGAGATCATCTGGAGACTCTTATGGTAGCATTTTATTACTTCACTTACACTTAATACTAAAGACAAAACAACAATTGATATAGCACCTTGGAGTTTATAATGTGCCTTTACATGAATTGACTGAATTTTTATCACAAGAATCCTTTAAGGTTGACAACATGATTTCCACTTCAAGAAACCAATGCTAAGATTATGTGAACTAACAATAGCCCTAACAGAGAAAGAGTGACCAAGAAGAGACACTGGAGGGAATCAGGAAAAAGGAATGTCAAGGGCAATGGTGTGATTTCTTGGTCATCCAACAAAGTGAGAAAGAACAGGTAAGTGTGCCCATTTAACTTCACAGTTAAGGTGATACTAGCAAGGGCAAATCCTGTTGAATGTTGGAGAATAAACTTTCACACTGTAGCTGGCTCTCCCAATCAGCTCTTGCTTCAAAAGAAGGAAAGAGGGGTGCCTGGGTGGCTCAGTCGGTTAAGCATCTGACTTGAGCTCAGGTCATGATATCGTACTTCAGTGAGTTCGAGCCCCACACTGTGCTCTGTCCTGACAGTTCAGAGCCTGGAGCCTGCTTCAGATTCTGTGTCTCCCCCTTTCTCTGCCCCTCCCCTGCTTATGCTCTGTGTCTCTCTGTCTCTCAATAACAAATAAACATTTTAAAAGTTTAAAAAAAAAAAAAGAAAAGAAAAGGAAAGAAATGGAATGATACTTGCAAAGGGATATCTCTTGGATAGGGGGATGTACAGAGTCTTTTTCCTTTTCTCTTTGTCTCTTTTAAACGGGAGAGAATTTTATCTGACACATAATAAGCACATAGTAATATTAGCTCTAATTTATTACTGTTGTTTTTATATTGTTATTAGTGGCATTAAAAAAAAAAAACAAACAAGAAAGAGACTTCCAACTACGATCTTGGACTACGATCCCTGGAGATAAGATATGAGAAGTCACAGCTCAGGAAGGGCAGCATAGAAGGTAGGATGTTGCCCCCAGATGGAAACTCCCTGAGCACTGGGGACTCTACTTCTCAACTCCCCAAATTCTACTGTTTCAGGAATAAGTATTTTAAAATGGAAGACCTAATAGTGGTACTGGTATCTTCAGAATTTTGTGATATATCATGCTAAATACAGAACCCAACTTCTGGGGGAAAAAAAAAAGTCAGTCAAACACAGAAGTCTTCATGCCCCTGGGCTACTGAGAGCTACAGAGGGAATTAAAGGAGGATTAGGAGCTTTCCTGATTGTTCAGCTAAAGACACAATTATGGGATTTAAAATGTGTTTGTCTTTGCTTGGTGAAGTGATGAGAAAGTATTCAGAGAAGAAACCTGAAGTTGGAGAACTCAAGCAACCTCAGAGAGAGAGTCCAAACTAGCCCAGCTTGGTCTTCAGCTGATAAGATGCACTGCAAACCCTGCTCGGGCTGAGCAGGTCCAAAGACACCTGTCACCATGAGTGGTCAGTGGTGGTAGGATGACCCGTGGAGGAAGTGGATCCCACCTTACCCTGTAACACCTGGAGCGCGCACGGACTGTGGGTCTACTAAGCATTTCCTCCAAGCCTCCCAAGAGGCTTTGCTCGAAGCCAGCCTATCTATTCATCATTGACACCTTCAGTCATCAAGTGGGAGGAGAAGGCGGGCTCTGCTCCAATCTCACTGGGGATGCAAATCCCTGCCGGGCTGAAAATTCCCATCAGGAAGCCTGCAATGCAGTCTCTGTCCCTGGACAAAAGATGGTACAGGCTGAGCATCACTGGGTGCCTGGAGGTCAGAGCAGACACTGGACAAGGACCGGTGTGTTTAGCAACCAAATCCTCCGCGTTTTCCTGGGCGATGCCGACGCCAGACATTTCACATCCTTTCTCCTTACGTATCACCACACTGTCTTCCCTGATAGCTTCTAACTCAGACACAGCCTGAGAATCCACTGTCAGCCCACAGCTGCTGACTGTCGCCTGGGAAATCAGTCACTGTGCCGATGGGCCGGGAGCAACTGATGCTGTTGTGCTTTCCCCTCTCTTAACGGAGATCATCTCGACATGACACTAAGGACATGTGTCTCTCAGCTCTCTTCCATGTGGACAGTGAAGGTAATGGCAGGAGGCTCACATTCTACAGGCAGCCCAGACCAGCAAGGGGCAAGCTCTCTAAGGAGCCACGGAGGCACAATATGGGACAGCCCATGCATAGCTGGGACTGCTAGCCACACAAGAGCAATTGGAGCAGGCACACCTCTGTGCAGAGGTGACAGTCAGCTTTCAAGGACAAGAGTGAGGTGTACTGTGAGCATTTAGTGCTCAAAGCAATTCAGTTCCATAAGAACTCCAGTGATTGCATGAGCCTTTCTGAGTGCCGTCCTGAGTCTGCCCCACCTCGTGAAGCACGATTAATTCCTTCCCTCCCACTGCTTTCCTGTTATCATGTCCATTTTCAATTTGTTTCAACAGACCCACATTCAGTTCTTACTATGCACTCGGCTCTGTGGACAGAATTGGACTAAAAGTCTCAGCCTTCAACAAACTCACGGTCCCACAGGGAGACCGAAAGACTAACAACAGGACAGTGAGGCGAGAGTTGTCCCGGGGGGTGGGGGCCTGTGGAAGCCCGAGGAGGGAGACGGTCCCCAGACCTTCCTTGATATTAATAAGCAACATCAACAACCGCACTGGGGAGTTGAGGTCTGGAGGAGGCATTCACTAGCAGAAAAGAGGCAGGGAGCTCCCCTAGACGAGGCAGTGCATAGCGAGTGAGGACTGTGTGGGAGTGGTCGCAGTTCACAAGTGAGATAAGAGAGAAGAGGCTGTCACATTAGGGGAGGTGAGCCCCTGGGGAAGGGCTGTGTGAGCCTGCTCCTGAGTTGACTGTGGTGTAGACCCAAGGCAGTCATTGATGGCAGTGATTCCAAAGGTGGAAAAGCCACTGCAGGACAGGGCAGGGAAAGCTGTCTGGACACTATGGCCATAGTTTGCTCAAGCGATGGTGAGCGTGTAAAGTAGGGCAGTAGGAGTAGGGAGGGTGGGAAAGGGGAATTTTGAGAGATCTTATAATGCAAAACTCACAGGGACGTGGGGAATGATGGAACCAGGAATGACTCCCAGGGGTCAGGTGCCTGGGAGAAGAGGAGACCAAACACTGGCACCCAGTAAGCCAACGAAAGAAGGAGAGAGTGGGCCTCAGCGACACACACTTGCACAGAGGGGCATTTCTGAGGCCAGTCTGCAGAGCGCTGAGGAGGAGATGGGGAGCAGTGAGGTAGTCAGCAGGTGGATATGGATGTCTGGTTGTGAAGGGACAGAGAGAGTGGCAATGAACTTAGAAACAGACATACAATCAAAGGAAGATTCTTTTTTTTTGAAATGCTGTTTTATTTTGTTTGTTAGTTTATGAGAGAGAATCCCAAGCAAGGTCTGCACTGTCAGTTCAGAGCTGGCTTGATCTCATGAAGGGTGACATCATGACCTGAGCCGAGATCAAGAGTCAGATGCTTCACTGACTGAGCCCCCGAGGTGCCATTATTTTTAAACACCAGAGACCCTTGGGTGTGTGCGGTGTGTGTGCCTACGTGTGTGCATACCTGTGTGAGTGTCTGCGTGTGTGTGTATGTGTGTATGACAGACACTGAAAATACAGATGAGAGAGAAAGAACTTGATGGAGGAAGGTTCCAGAAAAGCAGGGAAAGGAAGAGATAAAAACCAAAAATGCAGAGATTATTGTTGGCTATTGTGGGCAAGCATGGCCGTGGCAGGGACAGAAGATGTCCTCAGATGCTGTCAGGAAAGCCCTAAATATAGTAGGTCCCCAGGAAGCACACACTGAGAACTGTGAACCGCCAACCCAGTGCCATGTTAAAAAAAAAAAAAAAAAAGAGTGAACTAAACACCTGATTTTACCTTCCAACTTGGGACAATGCCCCCAAATCTGTCTCCCATCTTCCCTCCATCCGTCCCTCTCTTTACTGCCGCCTCTGAAAAGGCCAACCTGATGCATGCAGCAGTGGGAGCTGCAGAGAGGTAGTTCGGGGAAAAAAGGACAGTTAAGCTAACCATTTACCCTGCCATCAGGGCCATCCCCGTTAGGAACGACAAGAGGAACTGGAGCATCTGAGTGACTCAGTCAGGTAAGCGACCGACCCATGGTTTCAGCTCAGGTCCTGATCTCACAACCCCTGAGTTCGAGCCCCACAACCTGGCTCTGAGCTGGAGGTGGAAAGTCTGCTTGGGATTCTCTGTCCCCGCCCCCCCCCCCCCCGCACCTCTCCCTGCCCCTCCCCCACTTATGCACGCGCGCGCTCTCTCTCTCTCTGGCCTTCAAACATAAATAAATAAACATTAAAAAAAAAAAGGAATGAAAAGAGGAACTGCATTTCTAATAGTCAAGTAAAGGATACTGGCATCTGTCTGCTAAGAAAGGTGCTATGATCTTAATAGAGGCTGTGTGCCTTGGTTATGGGACCTCCGAGTGTTCTCATTGCCGCAGGGCTATCTTCTCAACACCGACGAATTAAGGAACCAGACTTCATTACAGAAAGGTCTGACATTAGTGTTTCTTAAGGTCACTCCAAACTCTCAGTAGAGGAGACATGACTGCTAGTGGAGTGAGTGCAGATTCCAAGTGCTGACAGGTTTTAAGCCCCTTTTGACAGCTTACCCTCCTAACGTCTAACTGAAGTCAGTGGTATGATTTTTCATGACTATTGTCAATACACGCAATAGTCAAATCCAAACTGGTTAAGTTGCGTGACTGGGGCAGCCACCAGTGTGCCAGGAATTACTGTCATTTAGCTGTAGTGTTAAAATGTGTTGCTAGTGCTGGGCTGGAGCGAACCCAACAGGGGGTAGGAGCAGGGGGGTGGGCCAGCAAGTTTACAAGCTCATTACCCACTTCGAGCCACACTCCCAAATCAGCAAGCTTCCATGAGCCCTGCTAAAAGCACAGAAGAGGCCGGCCCTCCTCGGGATGGAGGAGGGGAGAAGATGCTTGTCTGCTTCAGGTAAAAAAAAAAAAAAAAAAAAAAAAAGCAGCACTCACACCCCCCCAGTCTCCTTTCCTATAGCAGGCCCCCCACGTTATTCACCAGGGAAGCTCAGTGCACCAGGTTATCTATCTC
The DNA here is from genome assembly GCF_003009895.1 of Hyaena hyaena. Taxonomy (NCBI): domain Eukaryota; kingdom Metazoa; phylum Chordata; class Mammalia; order Carnivora; family Hyaenidae; genus Hyaena; species Hyaena hyaena. The sequence continues at coordinate 171,526 of NW_024081746.1, forward strand.
TAAACACCTGATTAGTCAGGGAGAGAAGTGACCCGTGTCAGAGCCTGGAGGACACAGCTCTGCCTCCTTCCTGGCCCTCATGCACGGGGAAGCATGTTTGTGGCTCCCGCAAAGGGACAATGAGATCAAAAATATCAAATGCTACTTTCTAACCATAACCTGCTCCTTCATAATATGTAAGCTTTTACTCAAAGCACATAATAATATCCTGAAAAAGGTATTGTGGATAATACTAACCACCACCACTGAAATGATGGCGTTAGAAAGGATGTTTCTACTTAAGGGTTGTTTCCCGTATTATGAACAGGAGCTCCTAATTTTATTTTTTGTTTGTTCTTTAGATAAAAACACAGGAGTCACAGACCTGCACAAAACACATCTACCCATTCACTACAACTGGCCTTGCTGAATGGTCCGGCTCCTTAGAAAAGCACCGTTAAACTACATTCTTGGCTTTCTTGCTGTTGCCTTTTAATTTTAATTCACTCTAGTATGTGAGCTGCCCTTAAGCCCAAACTAGGAAATTACAAATTGACAAACAGGGCTTTGACCTTCTTCCCAGGCAAGTGCTCAGCATCAGAGTTCAGAGTTCAGAGACTCCCTCCCGCCGCCTTTGCAGACCTGAGGAGTAGAAACATTGAGAGTGGGCAGAAATGGGAAAACTACCCTCAGGATTGCAACCCTATTTTGCCAAATCATTGTTTCAATCTTCACCGAATCCCACGAATTCCCTGTCTTCAGAAAGGACCACATTATGTCAAAGCAATGTAGCTCCGCCCAAGCAGACCCCGCAGAGTTTTGCATCTGCACGCTCTTGGCTGGAAATGGGTCTTTGGGTGAACTGGAGAGAAGTTTCCAACCCAAAGCTCACCGGAGCGCTTGTCATTGTCTTGGCACGTACTTCGTGCACCCCTGTGCTCAGCTGCGGAGGGAGGAGAGGTGTTAAAGGTCCTGAGATTCCTGTGGCCAGATAGGGGGCACCATCTGGACCCGCACACATTGGAGCACCCTGGGTCCAGCGGCTTCCAGCCACGTGCGTTCCCACAGCGCCGGCGCCGTGCCAACAAGCGCACGAGAAAAATTTTGCTCAGTTCACGCTGGCACAGGTGCGCCAAGGGCTCCCTGGGCAGCTCCGAGAGGCAGACGCCAGAGCCGCACGTCGGGGAAGGGCAGGAACTCACCCTAACTTTTGAGCTGAGGACCACGCTTGGGGACTAGGTTAGAGAGAAGGAAACGGGGCGCCCGAGACTGTGCAGGGACGAGGCGGCGGATGGCGGGGTCAGGGTGGAGACCAGACGCCAGGGTCGGGTCCGCCCCAGCAGCCGGGACGCCGCTCACCTGCGTTCCGGAGCTTGCGGTTCCTGAGCACGGAGAGGATGACCAGGAGGTTGCCCACGACGTCCACCGCGGTGGTGACGATGAGCACGGTGGACAGCGCGGGCGCCTCCCAGGGAGGACGCGCGGTCCCCGGCCAGCCGGGGCGCACGGCCAGCTCGCCCGCCGCGCAGCAGTTGGCGGAGGAGCCGTTCTCGGGCATCGTGGACCGTCCCGCGCCGCGCACGCCAGCCACCGCGCCACCCGCTGTCGCCGCGGGGAGCGCGGTGCCGCGCCGGGAGTTCTTGCTGTCCCTTCTGTGCCTGGGGCCTCGCCGGCGAGGGAGGAGGCCAGTAGGGAGGGACCCAGGGGAAATTAAACGTGGGCAGGGGGCGGAGAAAATGTAGGAATGAGAGGACGCCCCGGAGTGACGTTGCCAGCAGGAGCCGGTCCTCCGTGGCCGGCTCCGGAGCCCAGCCTGTGCCTGGCCCAGCCCAGGTCTCGGTTCCTGAGCACACCTCCACGCCCAGATCCCGGATTCCCTCCTCCCCCAACCCCCCCAGGGAAGCTGTGCCCAGGAGGGACACCCGGGTTTGCAGACTGGAGAAGGGGCTAGTGGTGGGGATCTGCCCATCCGTTGTCAGAAGGGCAAGGTTTGCGGCGTCCCCACGTGGGGCTGTGCGGCTCCAAAGAGAACATAGTCCCCAGCGTCTGGGGGCAGATCCCAGGACAAAGTAGGTTAGCGGGTTACACTCCAGGCAGCTACAGGAGACAAACCAACCTGTGCGCTTTATTGAGCACGTGTGTATCCAGGGAGACATCGATGCTGTCTCTGCCCTGGCCTCTTCATAAACCAAGACATCTATTGACGTATGAACATTTCTTTAAATACGACGATACTTAAAGAGATGTATGGGCAATACTGGGAGGATTCTTAAGGTTTTATTAATTATTAAGCGGTTTTGGGGAGGGGGGTTAGAAAAACAACAACAACCTCAAAGAGTGAAATATAACTCCTGGAAACAAGGAACTTAGATGCTCTTTGAGCACTTACTCTGATAATAACAGTAGCGAAACCTCTTTGAGGATGAATGTTATGCCAAGGACTGTCCTAAGCACTTTGCACCTTATGAGAATCGCTGAAATCAAAATGACAATTTTAAATAGGAGGAGGAGGTGACGCGCCTGGACACATTGCTTCCACGAGAATACAACACGGTACAGCCACTTGGAAGAGCTGTTGGTGGTTTTATGGAGTTAGACATAATCCATCCTTCGACGGAAGTGAAATGAGAACAAAACATACATCCACAAAAAGGACGTGTACCCGGATGTCCAGAGAAGCCTTAGTTCTAGTAGCCCGAACCTGGAAACAGCCCAAATGCCCATGAGTGGGTAAACACATTGTATATTCGTACATAGAATATACCACTCTGCAATAAAAACTACTGATATACACAACATGGATTAATCTCAGCAATACTCTCTGGAACAAAAGAAGCTAGACAAGGAGTACACACTCTACAATTCATTTATATGAAGTCAAACTATGGGAAAAATTAATCTATGGTGAAGGAAATTAGACCAATGGTTGCCTGTGGGGGTTGAGGATGGACTGGGACAGAACGTAGAATACATTTCTGGGATGTCATGTGCATGGTTTTTATGTAAATAGAATATATGTTATTTTCTATAAATTATACTCTCCCATTTTCAGCCCATCCCAGTCCCCAAGAACTGAAAACAAAAGGAGAATGCGATCAAGAGGGAGGCAGTGCTGGTATGATGATTCAGGAGAAGGATGTGATAGCTGGAGAACAGCCGGAGCCCAAGGACGGAATATTCTAGTTTGCATGGAGAAGCCCCTTCCCCGTGGTAGAAAGGAAGCAAGCCCGGGCGGCAAGTTCCCAAGTGTTCCTAGACTACTGTGAGCAAATGAGGGAGTTGCCCTCTGGCCACTCTAGTCTCAAAGAGTTTGAGGCTACCTCATTAGGCAGGATGGGGGGTGGGGGTGGGGAAGAATGTGGGAGGTTTGAAGACTGGAGAAGGTATGAAATGTCATTTCAGAAATAGGTACACTAACTAGGAGCATGGCTGATGTGTCAGGAGAGATTGTAAACTCCTGTGCAGCTTAAGAGCATGGCTTTAAATGAAGCCAGTCAGCCTCGTGGGGCGGATTGTCAGTCAGCAACCTGAATCCACTGGGGACAGGCACGGAGGGGGCTGGGGGAATTTGAGCCGGGATTGAGGTTGGCCAGAGTAAATAACTGAAGGAAGTGTGAGGCATGGCTGGAAGACAGAGCCTTGGATCTACATTAAATGAGAGATGCTGAGAAAACGGGAGGGGCTGAGAAAGAGGAGATCAAAGAAGTGGAGCAAATTCAAAGAATTGTGGGTAAATCTGAAAAAAAAACAACAACAACCCAGATTGTGGTGTTGGACTTGACTGACGCTTGAGACTTCTTAAGAGTGCAGATCCTGTTTGAAGTGAGGGCTCCCAGTGTGATGATCGGAGTTGGTGGCGGGAGGAAGGTGAGGGAAAGTTCGTAGAAAATGAGAAGGTATTGTGGCAGTGAGAGAAAAAGGAAACTGAGTCAGGGGGCAAATCCCACTGAATGAAGAGGAACAACGCAGTGGGCAAGAGAGCTGGTGGCCAGAAGCTTTCTATCTTGATGAGGTCCCAGTAGTTCATTTTTGCTCTTGATTCCCTTGCCTTTGGGGATGTGTCAAGTAAGAAATTGTTGCAGTTGAGGTCAAGAAGGTTTTTTCCTGCTTTCTCTTCTAGGGTTGTGATGGTTTCCTCTCTCACATTCAGGTCCTTTATCCATTTTGAGTTTATTTTTGTGTATGGTGTGAGAAAGTGATCTAGTTTCATTCTTCTGCATGTTGCTGTCCACTTCTCCCAGCACCATCTGTTAAAGAAGCTGTCTTTTTTCCATTGGTTGCAAATGACATATCAGATAAAGGGCTAGTATCCCATATCTCTAAGGAGCTCACCAAACTCCACACCCGAAAAACAAATAATCCAATGAAGAAATGGGCAGAAGACATGAATAGACACTTCTCCAAAGAGGACATTCAGATGCTCAGCGTCCCTCCTTATCAGGGAAATAAAAATCGAAACCACACTGAGATACCACCTCACGTCGGTCAGAGTGGCTAAAATGAACAAATCAGGAGACTCTAGATGCTGGTGAGGATGTGGAGAAATGGGCCCTCTACTACACTGTTGGTGGGAATGTAAGCTGGTGCAACCCCTCTGGAAAACAGTATGGAGATTCCTCAAAAAATTAACAATGGAACTCCCCAATGACCCAGCAATAACACTGCTAGGAATTTACCCAAGGGATACAGGAGTGCTGATGCATAGGGGCACACACACCCCAATGTTCATAGCAGCACTCTTAACAATAGCCAAAACATGGAAAGAACCTAAGTGTCCATCAACTGATGAGTGGATCAAGAAGACGTGGTGTATTTCTACAATGGAATACTACATGGCAAGGAGAAACAATGAAATCTGGCCATGTGTAGCAACATGGATGGACCTTGAGGGTGTTATGCTGAGCGAAATAAGTCAGGCAGAGAAGGACACATACCCTATGTTTGCACATATAGGTGGATTAGGAGGAAGTTAATGGAGGACGATGCAGAAGAACGGGGGAAATAGTTGGGAAGAGGGAGGGAGGCAAACCATGAGAGACTCCTAAATACTGAGAACAAACGGAGGGCTGATGGGGGTGGGGGAGAGGGAAAGGGGTTGATGGGCATGGAGGAAGGCACTTGTTGGGATGAGCACTGGGTGTTCTATGGAAACCAATTTAACAATAAACTATTTAAGGAAAAAAAAAAAGAGAGCTGCTGGAAAGAGGAGAAGAGACATCAGGACGGTGTGAATGTCACCAGCCATTTCCAAAGAAGGGATAACCAAGCTCTCCTAGTTCTTACAGATGCAAATGTGCAAATGAAGCAAATAGAAAGTGGCACTTGTGTGGCTTTCAGCGGCCCTTAGAACAATAGATGAGTTGAATACAAGATAAATTGCCCCAGTTCAGCACACCAATAACACACATTAGGTTAATTGAGTCTGAAGCAGGAAGCAGCCCTGAACTGCCCTGGGATGTGATCATGCTCATATCCACAATAGTGTATCAGACATCTTTGGGCACCAAGAATCAGAGTGCTCTCTGTCTAACAAGTCAGTATTACATCCTGGCACAGCTGACCAGGCTGGGACTTAAAAGGCAGGAAAAAGGTACTGAGACTTTGGAAGACAGTTTGATGGTTTCTTACAAACTAAGCACACTATTGCCATACAATATAATAATCACACTATTACGTATTTACCAAAAGGAGTTGAAAAGTTATCTCTATACTAAAACCTGTGCATGGGTATTTATAGCAACTTTATTCATAATTTCCAAAAATTGGAAGCAACAAGGTATTCTTCAGTAGCTTAATGATGAATAAACTTCGATATATAGAGACAATGGAAAATTATTCCTCACTAAATAGAGAAATGAGTCATCAACCCACAAAAAGACATGGAAGAACCTTCAGTGCACATTACTAAGAGAAAGAAGTCGATCTAGAAAGGCTACATACTATATGATTCCAACCATATAATATAGAATATAGTCTGCGAAATGCAAAACTATGGAAATAGTAAAAAGATCAGTGGTTGCCAGGGCTTAGGGGACATGGAGAGAGAAAATCGGCAGAGCACGAAGGATGTTTAGGGAAGTGAATCTATTCTGTATGATACTGAGGTGGTGAACTGGTGTCATTATACATTTGCTCAAACTCATATAACACCAAGAGTGAACTCTAATGTAAACCATGGACTTTGAGTGATAATCAAGTATCAGTGTAAGTTCATCAACTGCAACCAATGTACCACTTTTGGGGGGCAGGGTATATTGGTAATGGGGGAGGTATGAATGTGCAGGTGATTTGTATAGGAACTCTTTGTGCTTTTTGGCTGTGAAATCAAAACTACTCTAAAAAAGAGTTTACTTATGAGGTGCCTGGGTGGCTCAGTCAGCTGAGTCAGTCTGACTCTTGATTTCTGTTCAGGTCATGATCCCAGGGTTGTTGAATCAAGCCCTGTATTGGGCTCTGTGCTGAGCATGGAGCCTGCTTAGGATTCTCTCTCTCTTTCTCTCTCACTCTCTTTCCCTCTTTCTTTTTTTTTTTTTTAATTTTTTAATGTTTTATTTATTTCTAGGAGAGAGAGAGAGACAGCATGAGCAGGGGAGGGTCAGAGAGAGAGTGAGTCACAGACTGAAACAGGCTCCAGACTCTGAGCTGGCAGTCAGCACAGAGCCCGACGCGAGGCACGAACCCACGAACCGAGAGATCATGACCTAAGCGAAAGTCGGACGCTTAACCGACTAAGCCACCCAGGCTCCCGTCTCTTTCCCTCTTTCTCTCTGGTCCTCTCCCCCACCTTCTAAAATAAAAAATAAATAAATGAAAATGAAAAATAGTCTACTTAACAAGGGGAAGGAAAAGGGAAGAAGGAGGGTTGTTGCTAGGGAGGGTGAACATGCCCCAAGACTCATACATCCTCAGCAAAAACAGAATCCACCCCACTATCAACAAAACAGACTACAGCTGGGGCACCTGGGTGGCTCAGTTGGTTAAGCATCTGACTTCAGCCCATGTCATGGTCTTACAGTTCATGGGTTCGAGCCCCATGTCGGGCTCTGTGCTGACAGCTAGCTCAAAGCCTGGAGCCTGTTTCAGATTCTGTGTCTCCCTCTATCTCTGACCCTCCTCTGCTCATGCTGTCTCTCTCTCAGCAATAAATAAAACATTAAACAAACAAACAAACAAACAAAAAAACCAGACTACAGCAAATCAGGAGAGAGAAGTCATGACAGTGGAGAGGTTGAAGCTAGGACACCCAAGGTGATGGAGTGGGTCCCCGATTTAAGAGAGAGGGTATCCTATTCAAGAAACTGAGAAGACATCCCAGAAGGAGTGAGCTCAGGGCTGAGAGGTTAGGCTGGACTGGAGAAGTGGGCAGGAACGGGTCTAGGCAGGCCTCAAACCCACCTTGAGGACTCTGGACTTGTTCCCGTGTGGTGAAATCTGTTGAGGGGTCTGCCGGACATCTGCACCCTGTCCTACTTTGCAGGCTTCCCTTCTAATGCAGAGAGGACATCTGCCATGGGAAGCAGTCCCCACTCTGACTCTTCCAAGGTAGAAGAGAGGTGATGGCTAGAGTGTTCTAGGCCGGTGGCCTCTTAACACGAGAGGATTCTTTTCACACTAGGTGAAACCAACAGTGGCGGCCAACAGTGAAATGAAACTATAGGGGAAGAAAAATCAAAGCCTGGAAGAGGAAGAGGAGAGAGACAAAAGAGAGAGGTTCAAGATTCCTAGCTGGTTTCTCAACAAAATACATCAACATGTTGAACACCTACAGAGAGTCTTAGTGTTACAAAAATGAGCAGGAACTGGCATTCCTTACACTTGCCCCCAAGTCCAAATGCAAATCAAAATATGCTCACAAGAGTTCAGGATCTCACATCCCAACAACAATACCTTTCAATCTGGATAGTACCTGAAACCTTTTCCAAACCACTTTACAGAGACTGTCTCGTGTCCCCTTTTGAAAGCTCTGTGAGGCCTGGGAGACAGGCGTGATTGGTCCAGCTGGGAAAGACAGGAACAGGCTCTCAGAGATAAGTCACTTGCCAAGTTTAGTGGCTGATGAGTGGCCAAGATGAGTCTGTAAACCAGCTGTCTAGCAGAGTCCGTTTCTTTTATTGAATGCACACGGCTTTTACTCCCACAGTATGAAACATAAGAAGAACGTAATCAAAATTTTCTGTAGGTAATCAGTTTGCAACATGGCTGAAACAGCCACTTGCCGTTTTAATATTCCCTTCAACAAGAATGGCAGCCATGGCTGAAAGTGAGTGTTTATTGTGTGCTAGACATACGAGACATATGGATTCTTCATTGAACCCTGACGTCTCTAGGAGATGGATACTATTACTGTGCACCATGAAGGAAATGAGATTCAGAGAGGTTAAGAAATCTGCCTGATGTTGCCCAGCTGGGAGCTAAAATTAGAATCTAGGCTTATTCCAACACCTGGTGCAGGTGGTATTGCTCTGGCATAGGGAATATTACAACCTCTGATTCCTTCTCCATCTCAAGAGAAGGATGGGGAAGCTTGATGATGTTGTGCAGGGTAAACCCTGGGAGAAAATGGTTCTGTTAGTTTTGAAAAAGATGGGTTTTATATAGATCACCTAGAAGATATATATACCACTGCCTAGCAATGGGAAGATGTCCTAATCGTTTCCTGAAGTGAAGAATAGTCTGGAAAGAGGAATATTGTACCACAAAAGAGTAAAAAATAAAACAAAGCAACAAAAACCCCACCTTCCGGCCAGTCTTCTGCCTGTTACCCAGCGCACCCCCACGGCAGAGACCAGTAAGGGGACCCAATGACCTAGCGGGGCCAGGCAGGGTCAGAGCTGCAGATGTTCTCTCTCCACTGATGGTTGCATGATCTTTACCTTTTCTGACTTTTTCATTCCCTTCAGGGCAAACCTCAGAGCGAGAGTTACTGCCCTGGTCATTTCTGACTTGAATCTAATCTAACAGTTCAATGTTCAAGCAGAAGGGGCTGACCCTTCCCTCAGAACCCGCTGAACACCAAGGTCAGTGCTTCTCTATTATCGTACACTGTCCAGAATAGGTTATTTATAGGAAAAAATAGAAATAGTTAAAATTGTTTAATTTTTTGCTTTGTTGGAAGTTCTTTGTTTATGGTTTACAATTTACCAGAACGGTATACTTTCCTAGTAAAGATAAATAATGACAAGCTGCAAATCATAAGCAGAAAGCTTCAAGGGTAAGAGCTACACCAATGTAATGGTTTTAACTTTTATAGAAGGAAATTTATTTTGGGATATTAATGCTTGTTTTTAAAAGCTGGGGACAAGGGGACCTCATTATAGGGAAATCAGTCCAAAGAAGTGAGGCTCTAGGAAGAACAGTGGGATCCAGAGACCAATGACGGCTCTGCTTCCCAGAGGAAAGGTCCTACAAGATGGTCCTGGAGCCTCTGCTGGATGGGACATGCAACCAGCCTCCTGTCTCTTGGGAGCACTTTCCTTTTTTTTTTTTTTTTTAATGTTTTATTCATTTCTAGGAGAGAGAGACAGCGTGAGCAGGGGAGGGTCAGAGAGAGAGGGAGTCACAGACTGAAACAGGCTCCAGGCTCTGAACTGGCAGTCGGCACAGAGCCCGACGCGGGGCTCGAACCCGCGAACTGCGAGATCATGACCTAAGCGAAAGTCGGACGCTTAACCGACTAAGCCACCCAGGCGCCCCATGGGAGCACTTTCCTTACCAAAGAGTATTCGGCCCTGCAGACATGACGTCATCAGCCCAAGCCTCTTCCCCAGAGACTGGCCGCTATCAGCCCACAAGAGCCACAGCCAATAATGTTGTACTTTTGTCTCTAAGGCCATTCAGTAATCAACTCAGCCTAGGACAGAATTTTAAACATGAGTGACCCACTCTAAGTGCTTGTGGTTGCTTAACTAGAATTGAGCAATTTTAAAAAATTTTTTATCCCAAGTTAATTTGCCAGGGCCTGTATTGTCCTGGTCCCTACGCTAATGTCCACAGCCATGCTTAAGTTTCTTCCTTGTAGATGAGAGTCTGTGTCTGCTTGGAGAAGCAGTTCTCAATAAGGCCCTTTGGGAATGTCTGTATCTTTGGCCCCAAAGCCACCCGTGCCAGACAAGGTTTGTGAGTCATTGAAGATGTGTATCGAACGTTGAAAGCCACCTGGTTTGTAAGGGCCTGTCATCACCTGTTCCGTCAAGCAGGAGGCAGAGCACTGCCACTCACCAGTCAATTAGCTGACGCCCTCAAATCCGTCACTGAGGGCAGGGATGGCTAGATGTACAAGATGGCCTATCCTTGAGGAGACTAGACTCCCCATCCAGGCCCGGGGCAACAGAGCAGTGCATGAGCACTTGGCTGAAGTCCCTGAGATTGCACTACCTGCCCATTCATCCAACACATTTCTGTGGCCCATCAGTCCCAGACTCCATTCCTTTACACAGGATCCGTCTGGCATCCAGCACCTACCTTCGTAGGTAGGAGAAAGCAAGACAGGTTTGGGTCTCTTGTGAGGTCCCCAGACCTCCCATGGTCACCCTCTACCGCACCTCTTCTTTTTCCCCCTGTGCCCATGTTCCCTGGCCAGGGCTTCATCAAATAATAACAGTTGTTTGTTGAGCATATCTGGATAATGTGTGACGACTTCCTATGTATCACCTAAAAACAACTCTCTAAGGTGGATAATTTCATTATCCATAATTTACAGATGGGGAAACTGAGACACAGAGACATTAACTAACTTTGCCAAGGCCAGAGAGCTAAGAACCAGGTTTGTCTGGTACCTCTTGACCATGACTGTCTGTCTGTTGATCATATCTCTGAGATCTACAATGTTCATCTAAGGCTGAAGCCAGACTATAGATGTGTGGCCCTGAGCAAGCTGCTTAATCGCCCTGTTACTCAGTTTTCCTCATGTGTAAAATAGGGATAATAATGCTTAAATCAAAGGATTAAATGAAGCGATATAGTGCCTGGGTCATAAGTTAGCATTATGTAAATTTGGGGTATTATTACGTTTTCAGGGGCTTTCACATCTATATCTCATTTCATCCTCAGATGCAGAGACAGGAATGTTCTCATTTTGCACTGAGGTCCCTGCAGATTAGTAGGGTTTCCCAGGAATAGAGAGACAGTGGGGAAGCCAGATTTCCAGACTCCCCCACTGTTCCTTCCCTTTCTCACCTTTATGAGCATGCTGAGATAGGTGGCCCACCCCAAGTTCAAAAACATCTCCTCAGGATCCAACCTTGTGAGTTTGCCATGAGCCAGGCTCACAAGACAACGGACTCAGGAACAGGCTAGCTCCTGCATTGAATGTCCAGACCCACATTCGACAGGCACGAAGAAGTATAACCAGTGAAATCCCAAAGGCCCACTGCACACATAAAAATGTTTCTAAATTCCAAACCTTGGAGCGACTATGTCGGATGTGACGTTGCAGGCCTTACCCGCTGTGACACACTAAGAGTGAAGGAGCAAGCTTGTAGCCTTGAGTAGATCTAAAGATAAACTACAGCTGATGACAACGCAGGTCCCACTTCTAACTTGAAAAGAGGATATATGCCCGGCATAAAGCCTCTGCTGACTCCCATGCACCTGCCGGGAGGGGCCAGGAGGCACTATGCACCCTCATCTCCCCCTTGACACCACTTCTGCCCTCACCTCCCCACTTCACAGCGAGCCTTCTCTTCTTGCCATAATAGCCGGCCCTAGGACTTAGATTTTCCATGACATTCCTTTATGGTCAAAAATATCTTATCCTGTTATCAGACCTCCCGTCCTCTGTTGGTAAAATGTGGTCAGCACACCTTGGTCACCTTGAATCATGACCATTCTTTGTGGCACAGTCTAAAGTGACCCAATCTGACTGCCTCATTGTCTTCTCAGAGCAAACACAGATCTGACGACAAATGCGTTGAGGAGCACTCTCAGTTCTTATTTATGTTTTTGTCTTTGTTTTTGGTCTTGTGTGTACAGAGAAGAGGATTATGTATACACTACATGGTGAAATATTTTAAGGTTCCTTTAAGTTCTTCCCTTCTCTTTTCCTAAAGTTGCTTTCCCCTAAGCAAATGGTCTATGGTCTTTCTTTCACCTTTGCTCCAACCTTTCTCTTCTTCTCCAGACACTTCTGCCTGTGAGTCCATTCTGGAGCATAGACATGTAGGCCTCTGCTGACTTCCTTCCCATCTCCTCATCAGCAAACAAAGACTCAGTGTGTTTTTTTTCTTGCCTCTTCTCCTCCAACTGGAGGAAGGGAATCTACCCTTCTCAGAAAGGAATAAGAAAGAGATGGAAACCCTGTCATTGATTTTTTTCTATCATGCAAATATTGTTTTATCATGGGAAGGAGAAGAAGAGGTTGAACATATATTAAATACCCTTTATTTACCACAGATATTCTCATTTCATGCTCAAGTTAGTGGGTTTTATCCATTTAGGAATATAGCAGCTTACCAAGAGGTAAGGTCCATGTCTTCAGGGAATGAAACCAGGGTTTTGAAAAAATGTTTTACTAGTATTATTTTTATTTTTGAGAGAGAGAGAGAGAGAGAGAGAGAGTAGGGGATGGGCAGAGAGAAGGGGAGACAGAAAATCCAAAGCAGGCTCCACGCTGTCAGCACAGAATGCGACGCGGGGCTCAAACCCACAAACTGCAAGATTATGACCTGAGCTGAAGTCTGACACTTAGCCAACAGAGACACCCAGGCACCCTGGAATGAAACTGGTTTTAACTGACTATAGAATTATGGCTCCAAAGGTATTTCTAAATATTTTAATTGCATGCCCAAAGTTGGAAATATGAATAAAAATATTGATGTCTGACTTCTCTTGAAAATATGGAGATTCGGCATTGCCTGGCCTGACTCTAGTGAGAGCTTATTGGGGCTGCCCCCACCTCTGCCCCACCTTAGATCAGACCTGTGCAGGGGATCACCACGCTCTTTTGTGTTCTTGATACCAAAGTAAACCAACTGTCACCGACCATTATTCTTGTACTGTCTCCTTATAATAAATATAAAAATTAGGGGCGCCTGCGTGGCTCAGTTGGCTAAGCATCTGGCTTTGGCTCAGGTCACAATCTCATAGTCCATGAGTTTGAGCCCCCCATCAGGCTCTGTGCTGACAGCTCTGCTTCCAATTCTGTTTCTCCCTCTCCTTCTGTCCCTCCCCCACTCACACTCTGTCTCTCTTTCTCAAAAATAAATAAACCTTAAAACATAATTAATTAGTTAATTAATTAGTTAAACATCTCAAATATAGGTAAATGAAAGAGAAAGGATGCCAAGTGGTCCTTGCACCTGCCCACTAGTTCCGGCTCTTACCTGCCTGCTCCCTGTAAGCATTGCGTATGTGAGCCCACTTCACTGAGTTCTTTTCTAGCTCCTGGTGGCACTGGTGCTCAGGTGGGGCAGGTATCCCCTCATTCTGATGGACTGGAATGAATGGAATAAATCCTACAGGACCCCTTAAAGTCTGTTCTACTGCTCTTTCCCTCCCCATTCCCTGCTATGGCCCAGGAGAAGTGACCCCTCTCCAGTGCCTGGGCAAATCGTGGAGAGCCTCCTAGGGTCCTGGCTGGTCCTCAATTTTCTGAAATACCAATGGCCATGAAAGCAGAGGAAGTATTTCAAAAATACCTTAATAGCCCTGTATCAGTAAACCATGGCAAAGAGTTCCCAATTAAGTTAGAAATGAAGAGCTTACAGTTCGGTGGATCAGCCGATTTAGTCAAGAAATTCATTAATAATTTTCAAATACTAAAAAAATTGTTTTTATTTTTATTTCTTTTGAGAGAGCACACCAGTGAGATACGGGCAGAGAGGAAGGGAGAGAGAGAGTCCCAAGCAGGCTATCCACCGCCAGTGCAGAGCCTGATATGGGGCTCTAATTCACAGACTGTGAGATCATGACTTGAGCCTAAATCAGGAGTCTGACGCTTAGCCGACTGAGGACTGAGCCACCCAGGTGCCCCCATTTATCATTTGTAAAGTCACGCAGTTTAGGTCCCCTTTCTCAAGAGAACAGGCCAAATTTTTCCAATCTTGCCAAGGGCTGGGGTTGGGGATGCAGCAAACGATACTAGAAAACATCCATTTTTCCAGTACACCTAATTGTATCTGTTGTCGGTAAAGACAATTTGTTAACTGGATAATCAAATGTGATCTAACTGTTCTGGCTTTGTAAATCTTTTCATATGAATACTTCTAAGAATTCAAGAGAAAACATTCATTGTCACACCATCTGTCCAGATTCTTTGCTTTAGGAAATATGGTGGCTAAAACTATATAGGTCCTTTCCCAATAAAATATATGCTTCCTGAGGAAAGACAGAATCCTGAGGCTAAGGTGAAGGCATGATATTAGGGCTGAGGGAGTAAGGGAGTAATCCTCAAGGGGCCTTACAACAGGGCTGACTTTCTCATTTATGTCTGCCTCTCTCAATATTCCATTTTCCCTTTCTTTTATACCTTTTTTGGCTCCCTATTAGTTTCTAAAAAATGTATGCTTTCTCCCTCTGTTAGACCAAAACAGTTTGAGCATGGGCTATACCTTCTTCTTCCGCTTTTAGCCCCTTTAGTGCCTGAACTAGTATGGAACATATAGGAAGTGTTTAAATTGCTCCTTAAGGGCGCCTGGGTGGCTCAGTCAGTTGAGCGTCCACTCTTGGTTTCTGCTCAGGTCATGATCTCCATGTTGATGGGTTCAAGACCAGGATCAGGCTCTGTGCTAATTAGCACCGTTTATCATTAAATTACATTGTGCATATAACAGCTACAACAGTTTGCATTTGCTCAGGAATATATAATTCCATTAAAAATAAATAACTGTTTCATAATTTAATTGGCTCTTAAATGGTTTCCCTAGGGGGAAGACAAATGTTTTCTGTTCTTCAAGAAACTGGTATATACAAATGGTCTACTGTGTGTTCATCTTAAACATGAGAAAACCTAAAGATGAAGCTTTGAAGATTTTGTTTCCCTAAAATGCAATACAGCTTTGCACTTAGTCATTGTTCATAGAGCAAAGGAGTGGAATGGTAGATATGGATGCAGTTTTGTCTGAGTGCACAGCTGTAGGATATTCTAAATGCAATAGAAAAAAACCTCTGACATTGACGACTGTTTCCAGGAAAACAGAACCAAAGTCAAGAAAAATGTTGAACATCGACTCTAAAATGGACAAGTGTTATACAACACAGAAATGAGACCTAGGGACTAGGAAAACAATCATTTTACTGCTTTAGAAGATAAACAAATGATAGGAAGAGGGAGTCTAGACCAAGTCAAACTGAGGCAGGTGTAACAAAAATGGAACACAGTACAATGATTTGACCTCATAAAGGAAATGACGAACTACAGTGAAATACTGAAACACCTTCCATCACTCTCTCCCTCTCGCCTCATCGCCATCCCTCACTGTCCCCTCCTCAACACCGAAGGAGACTCTGAGTAGGATGGAAGGAATTTATTAGAAGGAATAAACCAGAACCATACCTGCCTCCAGGTTTCCCCACTTTTATTTCTGGTCATTTTATTATGAGTCTAGAAGACACATAAAAACTACCTATTCCCCCCAAATTGAGGAGGAATACTTTCCCCAAGGCAGTCGCTGGTCAGATTTTTTTTTTTTTAATGAAGGAAGGTTTTTGGTTTTCTTTTTTCCCTATGAAAGGGGGTGGGGGGTAATGAATGAGCCTCACTGCATCATTACTGCCTGGCAGGCACATTGTCCTGCGTGTATGAAGTCACCAGAAAGGCTGGCTGGAGGTCAGGCTTCTGAGCGTAACATGCTGCTGACTGGGCAGGGTGAACCCAGCCGTTTTGATGGGTGCCGTCAAATATCCTCACACCGTACCTCCAACTAGTGCATTGGCACCTCATCCTTAATGTTTTAAAATGAATTTACCATGGCCATCCCCAAACCTTCTAGTTCTCCTTCATCTCCTTCTAAGAATATCTCCCATATTCATCCAATTCTTCCATTTGTTTCAACTACCCTACAAGGTATAGAATGACAGCTGCAAGAGCCCTTGATTCATCTCCCTGCTGCCATCAGTTTTTCACCTGGAAGTCTCCATGGTCTGCTTCCAACCCATTTTCCACACAATGGCCTGGGCTACATTTTCTTAACAAATCAGCTAGCTGTCCATTTCAGAGCCCTCAGAGACTTTCCCACTCAGAATAAAAACTCCAAGCTCCTTCCCATGACTGCACGGTCTGACCTCACATTTCCTACCAGTATCCTCATCTCTTCCCACATTTCAGCCTCGCCAGCCTCCTCCCTAGCAGGGTCTTGGCTCTCACTGATCCCTCTCTCTGAATCAACGGATGCCTCCTTCCTAGGAGAGGAGCACCCCCCTACCACACCATCCTGCTTTATTTTCCTACTCGCACGTAGTAGTAACTGCAGTGATGTGCCTCACTTATGCCTTTACTTGTTGATCAGCCTCTTCGGTGTGGCAAGATATAAACAGCACACAGAGTTCCAACTTTTGGTGGGAGGACTCCTAAAAGGTAAAGCTGCGTACATAAACTCTTTCCTCTAAATATTCACATCAGCAACCTCAGAGTAGTTCATTTTAGTCAACACACTAAAGAATTATTGTTCATTTTTCTAGGTATAACAATGGTATGGTAGTTATGTATCTAAAGTCATTTTAAAAAAAATTTCTTTAATATTTATTTATTTTTGAGACAGACAGACAGACAGACAGACAAACAGACCACAAGCAGGGGAAAGGCAGAGAGAGAGAGACACAGAGTCTGAAGCAGGCTCCAGGCTCTGAGCTTTCAGTACAGAGCCTGATATGGGGCTCAAACCCACGGACCGTGAGATCATGATCTGAGCCAATTTCGGCCACTCAGCCAACTGAGCCACGCAGGTAACTCTCTAAGGTCTTAATCTTTTGGAGATACATATTAAAAAATATTTACGAATAAAAAGACACAATATCTGATAATTGCTTTAAAATAAATTGGGGCAGGGCAATGAAAGAAGGAAATTGCATGAGAGTTGATGAATTGGCTATAGGTTGATAATTATAAAGTTGAATCGTAGGCACATGAGAGTTCATTATACTAATCCCCAGTGTCAACGTTTGAAATTTTCCATAGTGAAAAGTAAGAAAAACTTTCTTATATTTTCGGAAACCTGTCCTAGAAAATAAAGGCTCTTTCATGTAGACAGACACACACTGTCTGCATTTCAGATCATGTCAACTCAAGTTCATTCTTGGATTGGGCTACGAATACCTCATTTTAGCAGCTGGTAAAGATCCATGACACCCCTCCAGAATGTATTCCCATGTGTTCATGGATCTACTCCAGGCTCCAAGATCAATACCTGCGAAGAAACATGCACTCACCGCTGACAAACAAGTAAACAAATTACCCACTGTGGTTAATGTTGTGATTAATGTCTTCCCAGTCACTCAGACTACAACTTGAGGGTCACCATGGCCGCTTTCTTCTCCACACTCCCTCTCACATGGGGAACCCTTTGGTCCACAGCCAGTGCCAATGCCCTTCATCACCATCCACCTCCACTGCTCCAACAAATTAGACTAGTCTCATTATGCCAGCGTCCCCTCTCTCAGGCATGTTTTCCATGCTACCGGAGAGCTCTTTCTAAAGCCTGTTGAGGGGTGTGTGGGTAACTCAGTTGGTTAAGCATCCCACTCTTGATTTTGGCTCAGGTCACAATCTCACAGTTCGTAGGATCAAACCCTGTGTCAGGCTCTGCACTGACAGCATGGAGCCTATTTGGGATTCTCTCTCTCTCTCTCTCTCTCTCAAAATAAGTAAATAAATAAATAACATTTATTTAAAAAATGTTTTTAAATAAAGCACAGTGAAAATCTGCTTGAAGGCTTTCCCTGGTTCCTCAATCTGGCTCCTTACTAACAATAAGCTTATTTTATATTTTCACAATGTCTTATAGATGGCAATTCTCTCTCATCTATGTCATTTAATTTAATCTTCCTGGCCTTTGGGGGCAGAAATTTTTCTCTTCATTTTACAGATGAAGAAACTGAGACTTAAAAACCAGAAGTTAAAAAGCTAGTAGGTGACAGCTTGGACAAGAATTCAGTGCTCTACATAATAAAGAGTTAATGGGAAGAAAACAATATGAAGATTTAATGCAATCCCTATCAAAACACCAACAGCACTTTTCACAGAACTAGAACTAATAATCCTAAAATTTGTATGAAACCACAAAAGATCCTGAATAGCTAAAGTAATCTTGAAAAAGAAGAAAAAAACTGGAGATGTCACAATTCCACACTGAAAGGTATGCTATAAAGCGGAAGTAATCAAAACAGTATGGTACATATGGCACAAAAATAGACACATGGATCAACAGAACAGAAGAGGGAGTCCAGAAATAAACCCACATGTATATTGTCGATTAATCTTCGACAGAGGAGGCAAGAATATACAATAGGAAAACACAGTCTCTTCAGCAAACAGTGTTGGGAAAACTGGACAGCAACGTGCAAAAGAATGAAACTGGATCACTTCCTTACACTATACACAAGAATAAATTCAAAAAAATAGACGAAAGACCCTAAATGTAAACCATAAATATCGTAGAAGAGATCACAGGTAGTAATTTCTCTAACATTGACTGTAGCAACTTCTTTCTAGATATGTCTCCTGAGGCAAGGGAAATAAAAGCAAAAATAAACCATTGGGACTATATTAAATTAAAAAAAAAAAACTTCTGCACAACAAAGGAAACAATCGACAAAACTAAAAGACAACCTACCGAATGGGAGAAGGTATTTGCAATGACATATTGAATAAGGAGATAGTTTCCAAAATACATAAAGAACTTATAAAACTCAACACCCCAAAAAAACCAAATAATGCAATTTGTTTATTTTTTATTCTACTTTTTTTTATTTTTGTAATTTTTTTTACAAATAGTTTATTACCAAGTTGGTTTCCATATAACACCCAATGCTTTAATAAATGGCCAGAAGACATGAACAGACATTTCTCCAAAGAAGACATCCAGATAGCCAACAAACAGCACATGAAAGATGCTCAACCTCAGCCTTCATCAGGGAAATGCAAATCAAAACCACAATGAGATATCACCTCACACCCATCAGAATGGCTAAAATCAAAAACACAAGAAACAAAGGGTGTGGGTGAGGATGTGGAGAAAAAGGAGCCCTCATGCCTTGTTGGTGGGGTTACAAACTGGTACAGCCACTGTGGAAAATAGTATAGGGGTACCTCAAAACATTAAAAATAGAACTACTCTATGATCCAGCAAATGCACTCCTAGGTGTTTACCCAAAGAATATAAAACACTAATTTGAAAAGGTACATACACCTCTATATTTATTGCAGCATATTTACAATAGCCAAACTGTGGAAGCAGCCCAAGGGTCCGTTGATAGATGAATGGAAAAGAAGTGGTATATACATAACAATGGAATATTATTCAGTCATCAAACATAATGAGATCTCACCATTTGCAACAATATGGATGGATCTAGAGAGTATAATGCTAAGCAAAATAAGTCCATCAGAGAAGGACAAATACCGCATGATTTCATTCATATGTGGAATTTAAGAAACTAAACAAACAAAGGAAAAAGAAAGAGACAAACCAAAACACAGTTTATTTACTTGTAGAAAACAAACTGATGGTCACCAGAGGGGAGGTGGGTGGGAGAATGGATGAAATAGGTGAAGGGGACTAAGGAGTACACTTATCGTGATGAGCACTGAGTAATGTATAGAACTATTGTATTATCATGGAGCCACAGGTTTACAGAACTCTTTGGGTTGTTGATAGTATGATAGTATAACATTCAATGATTGTGTATTATCTGTTTGTAAAATGCCTGTGTGAAAGAGAAAAATAATCATCTAGTCCTCTTTCTGCCAGTACAGTACTATGGCCTGAACCCACGTCTTCCTTCTGTCCTTGTGACTCAGACACATGGGCTGTGCCTATCCAATCTCTGTGTCCCTGTTTCTGCGTTAAGAACATACTTCCTACTCGCTGAAAGCCACAGGAGTAGGGACGAAGTCAGATTCATCTTTACATCTTTCAGGTCATTTTCTACTCATTTAGAAACCTATCTGTACATGGTTCTTTCTAACCTAAATGGGGTCACATTTTAAACTCTAATCTTCAACTATAAGGCGAACCCCATGAGGGCAGGAACTTTGCCTGAATTGCTCACTGCCATATTTCTTGCATCAGTATCAGAGCTTGACATATTAAGTGCTCAATAAATATTTGTTCTAGAAGTAAAATGTATAAAGTACATTTGTTTCCTTGTTATAATGTCTTAGAGCTCTTTCCATGACAGTATAGATCTATAGGATTCTTTTTTTTTTAATTTTTTAAAATTTATTTCTGAGAGAGAGAGACAGCATGAGCAGGGGGAGGGTCAGAGAGAGAGGGAGACACAGAATCTGAAGCAGGCTCCAGGCTCTGAGCTAGCTGTCAGCACAGAGTCTGATGTGGGGCTCAAACCCACAAACCGTGAGATCATGACCTGAGGCAAAGTCTGTCGCTTAACTGACTGAGCCGCCCAGATGCCCCTATCAGATTCTTTTCAATGGCTGCATAGTAGTCCATGGTATTAGTGTATCATAGTCAACACCCTATGGCATTTATATTTATGGCATTTATATTTGTGGCATATATGGCAAATTAAGGCAAATTACTTCCAATTTTTCATATTTTAACCAGCATTGCAATGATCACCTCTCTTTATAAGAAATACACATGTATGCCAGTAATTCTTGGAGAAGGAATTCCTGGAAGTGGACTTTGGAGGGTCAAAGGGCACGTACTTTGAAGATTTTGAAACTTAGCCACCTGGTCCTCTTAAAAGACTACACAGATTTGTAATTCCAACAGCAGGGTATGAAAGTGTCTTGTTCTCTATTGTCTTGCTAACCCTAAATACTATTTATATGTCTTATTTGGCCAAATGCATTGTAGCGTTCCTATTTTTCAGGGAAAGGAAGGAAAGATGGACAGAGTGAAGGTGGAAAAAGAGGAAATGTGAAGGAAATGAAAATGTGCCTGGCTGGGTCCCAGAGGGAAAAAGGAACAAGAGGTATTTCATTTGCTTTTATACATTTTCTAAGGTTACTGCTATATCTAAAATCTTTCTTTGGCTAATGGTACTTTTCTCTGAAATACTTGTGAGACGGTTGTCAGAACACAGAAAACTATTACCAGGAAAAAAAGAGAGGGAGAGAGAGAGAGAGAAGGGAAATTATACTTTGGTTTCCATCACATTGCAACATTATCACCATATACGTGAGGAACCCAACATTTTTCAAGACATTTTCACTTATATGGTTGCATGTAATATTCACAAGAATTCTGTAGGTGTGTTTTTCCGTTAATATTGATCCCGTGAAGTACAGGAAATCCAAGTGATTAGCCCAACGTCACTCAGTCAAAGGCAAAGACAAGACTTAACCCCCTACTTCTGCTCTCAGCCCAGTTCTCTTTCCTGGAGGGCGTGCACGGTTAGTAAACTGCCCTTGAGTCAAGTGGGGTCCACAGAAGCTTTTCAGGCACTTTTCGGTGAATCTGTCCCAACAAGATGCCTTCAACATATCGCTTGGGGCTGATCATGCTGACATTATATTATGGCTGTGAAGAGGAGAAAATGGTTACTAAGAAAAGAGCTTCTGTGTGTGCATTTGACCCAAGTCTATCACATCTCGAATGGCGAAGCACCTTTTGAATGATCACTGCTATCAATAAAATGAATACATGTAGCTCTCAGATGCAAGGACTTCTCAACCTGGAGTCTAGTTTTAAAAACAGAAAATAAAAACAAAAATGCCTGACTAGACTCTGTTCTCAGGAACAGAAATGGTTTTATTCACCTTTGTCTTGCCGGTGTCTGGCAAGGTACATGGCATATAAAAGGAGCTCAAGTATCTGTTGGGTAATTACAATGATAGCATGCTCATGTTTAAAAACATAAAAAGCAATTAACTTTTCCAGAGTTGCTGAAGGGGAACACAAATGTTTGTATAAAGAGTCTTGCATATGTGCAGAGTCTCTGTGTTTCCTGAGGGGCATGGAAATCTAATAACTGAGAGCAGTAACCTCAAAGCCCAGATGTCTACAAAAAGCCTGTTCAAGGTAATCTAGGATTTCTCTAAAATCCTTCCAGACTCCACCTGCTCCCTACACTTCTACTTTCGAGGAATTTGTTATAGCCACACCCCAGTTTTCAGGTACCCAAATCTCTGTTAGTGACCTGTCGCTGCCTAACAATTTCATCATAAGATCAGCATCTTAAAATAATACACACTGATTATGTCACCGTCTAGGTGGGTCAGGAGTCCAGTGTGGTCGGCTGGGTGTCTCTGACTTGGCGTTTCTCACAAGGCCGCTGCTGGCATGTTGGCCGGGGCTGCAGGCATGTCAGGGCTCACGGGGAAAGACCCACTACAAAGCTCACTCGCGTGCTTGTTGACAGAACTCGGTTCTTCAGCTGTCGCCAGAGACAGCGGTTCCTTGCTGTGCTGTCCTTCCTCAAAGCAAATGAGCCAGAGAGCAAGAAAGGATGCGTAAGACAGAAGGTATGGCCTTTTTGGTACCTAATCTTGGAAGTGACACCCCATCAGTTTTTCTACATTGTGTTTATTAGGAGTGAGTCACTAGGAACCAGCCCACACTTGAGGGGAGGGGATTACACAAAGGCATGGGTACCAGGAGATGGAAATCCCTGGGGACCATCTACCACAAACACCATCTTACCACACATGCTCTCCACTCTCTTCCCTTTCTTTTTCCCATCTTTCCTCCACTCCCTCCTTACTTTTTTCTAGCACTCACTGTGAGCTACACCAGGCACTGGCAATAGTGTGAGAACACTGAGTTTCCAGCCCCGCCAATAAAATGTTTCCCAAGCTTCAGGCACTTACCCTTTGGCCATATGCATGGAGTTCCTCAACTTTCTTTTCTTACTCCATGTTTTTCCTGAAGTCTATTTGCCTCTAAAATATGACCTCATCCTAAACCAGTTCTTAATCCTGGCTGCCCATCAGCAGCACATAGGCAGGCTATTTAGCCTGCAGGTGAGGGAGAGAGATGTGGTTCTTTCCATTGCTCTACACCTGCTTTTTGACTACCCCCAGGTGGTCATCTGCAGGCAGCTTTCTCCGGAGGAGATCAAAGCTCCAACACGGTGGCTTCAAGCTCGGCTTACTCATTATTTCCCCTTCCCAACCCCTCCCCACCCACCCGACCCCTCAGTGTCCCCAGCCCTTACCCCTTCCATTAACAAAGAGCCAGAATGCCCTTGCTTCAGCGAAAAGGTAACTTTGCTTTGTGAGAAAGAGATGGGGAATTACTGTGGGTACTTGTGACCCCCAGTGGCAGAGAAGGGAAATACACGCAGGGAGGTCTGAGAGGCGGGAAGGAAGAGGCTCTCTCTCATCAACGCCCCAAAGGCACCACTTACGCAATGTCTACAGTGAGCAAAAGCAATGCACAACATACAATGATAAAATACCTCTGCGTCTCACTTCGTGTTCAAGCAGTTTTATTCAACTCTAAGAAAACAGCACCTCCACAAGTATAACAATGGCCATAAAATATAAACGTCCCTGCTGCATCTGCATTTTGTCCCCAGTATTCTGGTGCATGATGTAGGAGTTGCTTCTCAAGCTTCCCAAGTACCCCTGCTGGCTGAGAGGACTAATCTATGTCCCTGGGGATCTGGAGGATGGTCCTAAGCTGCAATAGCAAAGGCAAAATTGTTTTTGAAGTTTCATGTTTTATTATGAACACCTAAGTGAATGCTGCATTCCAATTCACTAATATCATCACTATGTTTAACACAAAAATGATATTTCATCCAAGTCTCTAAATCAAATCAACTGTAGAAGGATATGCCATTTTTTATGCAGAGCTCCTTAGCCATTACCCCTGAGACTAAGCGTCCCCGGTGTGAAGGGCACAGAAACCATAGGGACCACCGTGGGGTGGGGTTCACTGCTTCCAATCCCAGCTCTCCTGTTTCCTGCGTGATGTTGGCAAATTAACTCACTGCTCTGAAACAATTTTCTTCCTCATCTGTCAAAGAGGGGTGAAAATAGCACGCTCTCAGAGGATTGTGAAGATGACTTACTATAAGACGTGCTCACAGTACTAACTGATTCATGGAATATTAAGGATCCCAGTAAGTATCCTTGTATGGTCGGCTCGTCGTATTATTGTCTGTCTTCTTCTTCAGTTAGGGAAGCAGAGACTCAGAGAAGGTCCCCTCCATCAGCATAATGTTCCCCAAGTAGAAGATGTAGGATCTGAACCCAGATTAGGACTCCAGATCCAGTAATCTTTTCACTGTGCTCCAACGAGGTCTCCTGGGATTAGGGGCTATGCATTTCACAGTAATTTCTCCTCCACTGCATAATCCCTGGGGTGACCCCTGGAGCCCAGCACCCACACAGTGTTCCCAAATATAAACAGCAAAAACTCTCAGGCTGACTTTTTCCAGTTCATAAAATAATGTGTTGTTGCTTCCTAGAGAGGTTGCAAAATAGACAGCAGCCCTGTCTCTCATGACGTTTCTCTCTGGAACTGAACGAGCCTCTCAGTTACCTTAAGATGCTATAGGGAGCCAATCTCATTGTTCTGATACCCGCACGGGTCCAACAGAGTGATAAAATGTAAAAGTAGAAAAAGATCATGGGTTGTTTTCTCCATATAAATAAGAAGATTGAGGCCCTCGGAACTTAGACCCCTGACGCATGCCCTTATATGTGTTTTGACCTATTCCATGTGGTAAACAGAGACTTCCTCATTTGGGCCTCACTGAACATGCTCTCCCATCTACTAACGCCACCACCTCCCACCGTCTACCATTCTGTGTCCAAAATGTGAGATCTTCTCCTTTTACTGCAAAGCTCCAATCTGCCCTTCCTGCTGCTGTGTCCAAGCCCATGACCTCCCACCTATGTATTACACAGAGAAAACAGAAGCCGTGGCTGGAATACCATAAGTTCCACATCCTCCATCTCCTTACCTGGCTCTGGAGAAGAGAGGCCTCTCCCAGAGCCATGTCTGGGTGCCCCACCATGCTGCTTCCTTAGGAATGTACTCCATATTGATTTTCCTTGCTCTCATGAAATTGCACATGTCCCTTCCCTCTACTCGGCACTTGCACACGGTTCTGTCTCTCCCATCTTAAAAGCCAATGAAACCTTCCTGGATCTTACACTTCCCAGCAGCTCCTCCCTTATCTTTCTCTTCCCCCTTGCAGCTAGTTTTCTCCAGGGTTATTCAAGTTCATGGCACTCCATTTCTTCACCTCTCATCCCCGACAACTCCCTAAGTCAACCTCCCACCCTCACTACACAGTCAACATGGTCATCACCAAGCTCACCAATGAGTGACCTCTATATCAATTTATTCCTAAATTCAAGGTATGCATTGGAATGTCTGCGATGCCGCAGAGACTGCCAGGCACTGGGACCATACTGTAGACAAATAGCAAAGATCTCTGTCTTCATGTGGCTCACCAGCCACATGTGCGGGGAGTGCAGAGATCACATGGCAGGCTTCACTTATTTCAGCTTCAGTGGAAGCAGATCTCTCACTTTCAAAATATCTTATACTGGGCATCATTTTTCTCAAATGGTTGATATATCTCAATTTCCTTTGACTTTTTTAATGTTAATTTATTCTTGTTTTTAATGTTTTATTTATTTCTGAGAGAGAGAGAGAGAGAGAGAGAGACAGCATGAGCAGGAGAGGGTCAGAGAGAGAGGGAGACACATAATTGGAAACAGGCTTCAGGCTCTAAGCTGGCTGTCAGTACAGAGCCCGACACGGGGCTCGAACCCACGAACCATTAAATCATGACCTGAGCTGAAGTTGGACGCTTTACCAACTGAGCCACCCAGGCACCCCAATGTTTATTTATTCTTGAGAGAGAGAGCGCACAAGACAGGGAAGGGCAGAGAGAAAGAGGGAGACACAGAATCCAAAGCAGGCTCCAGGCTCTGAGCTGTCAGCACAGGGCCCAATGCAGGGCTCAAACCCACGAACCGTAAGATCATGACCTGAGCCAAAGTCGGACACTTAACCGACTGAGTCATCCAAGCGCCCCCGCTTCCTTTGACTTTTTAATTTTTTCATTCACTTTTTTAATTCAACAAATCTTACTAAGGACCAAGTATGTGCCAGAGGCCTGGGAAATCATGGTAGTAAATACAGAGATACAAATCTCTGCCCTCACAAAGCTTATGGTCTAGGAGGAAGGCACATGGAGAGTGTTAGGTGCAAGTCAGGGTTATACAGGCTGATCAGAGTTGCTTCATGGACAAGGTGACATGGAACTAATACGAAGGCATCTGAGAGAAGAGCATTTCAGATGGAATATCCAGTGCTAATGCTGTGATGCAGATAAGAGGGTGAGCAGTTGACTGTCAGATAAGAGCGGTGATGGGGTGGAGGAAGCGTGTGCTGAATTCTGCAGGGGGGGGCCTGTGTTCCACCACGAGGGCTTTGGCTTTCCCTCTGAATAAGCTGGGGGCTACTGAGGGATTTTGAGCCAAGGAGAGACATGATATGATGTGTTCCAAAAGGATCAATCTGATTGCTTTGCGGGAAAGAGGGATGATGGTGGCTCGGATGAGGATGATTTAGGTAAAAGGATGAGAAGTCATGTAGTCCAACAGGGCACTGTGGAACTTTCCAGGGCTCAGCTAACCCTGACTTCTCTCCCTGAGGAGAGAGCCTTGGAGTGAGATGTCGCTTAAGTGACCCCATCTCCTCCCATGGGACCACTGACTTCTATCCACTGACAGGTCCAACCCAGGCATCTTCTCTGAGATCCCTCTCCATGTCCCCTCACAGTTGCCTCAAACCTGACATGGCTTGCCCCAGTAGACATGCGCTGCCCACCCAGTTGCTAAACTAGACACTTGGAGATCCATCTTGGATACTTCCCCTGCATCACCTCCACATTCACTTAGCTCCATGCCTGGGAGCCATCCATTTCTCTCCACACACTCTTAAAGCCAGCAGTGTGTTTGCACTAACCTCCCAAATGGCTCACAAGGTGCACCCCTGCACCTCCCACTCTAACCCTCTCATTAAATTATACCCTGCTTAAAATCCTTAAATGCCTTCTTATTGCTCCTATGTAAGTCCTTACAAAAAAATTCCCATCATCCCCTGAAGTATCTCAGCTGTCCCCACATCTCCAGTCTTTTCTCGTTCCTTCTCCATCTTTCTCTGCATTCAAGATGTATTAATCTTCTTCAATTCTTCCCACCACAGGGTCTTTGTTCATGATCCTTCTTTTGCCTAGAAGACTCTCCCATACCTTCTGTATGTTCCACATCATCCAGCTCCCAGCTCTTGGAGCTTTCCCAGGAAAACCTCCCACAAACCCCAGAGGAGGTCCGAGCTCTCTCTCTATATGCTCATGATACCTTGGATTTCTCTTTCGTGGCCTTGTTACACTTGGAGTAATTATTTATTTAAGAAATTATTTAACGTTTGTTTATATTATCTGTTCAATGCCATGTCTGTCTCCTGGATAGAGATAATGTGGTATCTCCAGTGTCAGGGACAGTGTAGACAACAGGGGCTTTGCTAAGTGGTACCATCCTTAGACCAAAACAAGAGGATCCTGCCTGACTTGTGCTCCTGCCTTCCTCCAGGGGTGCCTCCTCCCATAGGGTAAGAAGTCTACAGGGCCAAGGGAATTGTTCACCCAAGATGGTGCCCTCCTTGCAGATGCCCAGGACCCTGGAATTACCTACTCCAATGGCCCATAATCCATTTCCACTGCCTACATGCACCTCTTTCCTGGGTCTCTCCTCACAAAGGTGGATGATGCCATCAGGGTATCACCCCTGGGCCTGGGGTGAGTGTAGTTCTTTTTTTTTTTTTTTTAATATTTTATTAATTTTTGAGAGAGAGATAGAGACAGCATGAGCAGGGGAGGATCAGAGAGAGAGGGAGGCACAGAATCTGAAATAGGCTCCAGGCTCTGAGCTGTCAGCACAGAGCCTGACGCAGGGCTCAAACCCACGAACCGTGAGACCATGACCTGAGCCGAAGTCGGACGCTCAACCAACTGAGCCACCCAGGTGCCCCAGGGTGAGTGTAGTTCTGCACGCAGCTAGAACATGTAAGCTAGAGCACCCACATGCCTCTGTGCAAGGACACAGGGGGAAGGCCTGACCTGGGGGTGGGAACGAAGGTGTCAGGTCATGGGTGGGGGCCATGACCAGCAATTCTTACACTGGAACATTCGGGCATAGAACTTGAGGAGTTCTAATAATTCTAAAACCCTGGCTTTCCAGGTCATCTTGAAAGTGAATTTGTTGGGGCACCTGGGTGGCTCAGTCAGTTAAGTGTCTGACTCTTGGCTTTGGCTCAGGTCATGATCTCTTGGTTTGTGGGATCCAGCCCCAAGTCCAGCTCTGTGCTGATGGCGTAGAGCCTGCTTGGGATTCTCTCTACCCCCTCCTCTTCCCTGCTAGTTTTTTTTTTTCTCTCTCTCTCAAAATAAAGAAATAAACTTAAAAAGAAAAAGAAAGTGAATTTGGCAAAGTAGAAAGAACCATTTTATATAATGACTTGTTACCTTTCCTTATAATTGTTAAATATTTATACGCATGCTATATGGACTTCTATTTTTACTTTAGCCCTGAGCCTGATAATGAGCATTTATCGAATGAACAAATAAATTAATAGGTTTTATCCTTGGATCTCAGCATTTACTACATGGAGTGACTAGATGAAAAATACATGAATGGTTCAGGCAAATCCACCCCCTCAATAGCTAATGCATTTTATTTACTTAAAGTGAGGATCCAGTGGCCAAGTAAAATCTGTCCATGAAGGGTGAGATATTTTTTCTCAGGGTAGCTCTGACTTAGATGCTTCTTTCAATCCTAAGTATAAGTAAATACAAGAACTAACATTTATTCGGCACTTAATGTTCAGGCACTGTTTTAAGCCCCTTATGTGGATTAATTCATTCAATATTCAAAATTCTAAGAATTAGGTATGGTTATCATCCTTGTTTTACAGAGGAGGAAATTGAGACTCAGAAATATTAAGGGACTTGCCTGAAGTCACACAGCTAGTAAGTAGCAAAGTTAGTGGTAGGTTCTCAGGCAGCCTGTGCTCAGTATGTTGTGTTAAATTGTGTGCAGAAGCCCAGGTCCTCCTATGCCACCCCTTCATTATCATTCCTTGGGGCCCTCTGGAATCTGAGCCTGGATCTGTGGTGTCAGGACCACACTCCCTAATGCCGAGTCACCTTTGTGTAGGGTGAGAAATGCTAAGGATTACATCTGGAGTTTTGTCAGCAGGACAACTAATCTCACAGGGAAGCCTTCTGTCCAATTTCTACATTCACTATCTCCTCTTGTAGCCTAGAGGAATGCAGAGATAAGACAAAGACCATCTCTCAGTAAAGAAAGTTATTGGATTTTCATTTGCTAATCACAGACATCAAGGACTTGGCTGGTATAATAAATAATAGCTCCTTAAAGGTGAATTTTTCACATGGTGTAAACTTCCATTAGTAAGGATATTGACCCCCTCTAAATGCTCTAGTCCCATGTGGGTGGATTTCCATTGTTAGACTTGGAAAGCCCAAATCCCAAAAAGGATCCCCTTCCTGCTCTCAAACCAGAGAATTGCCAGCAGCAGCTCCAAGGACCCCAAGGGCCAGGCTAACCCAGGTCAGGGGTGGGGAGTGTGAGAACTTGTATGGGGGCAAGAGAAGGGAGGAAGGATCAGGCATAAGATGCAGACTACGGAGCTCCCAGAGTATTACATCCCCAAGTACATGTTTTCAATAGATGCTCACAGTCTCCTCTGTGTGGGAGGAAAGGGGACTGTTACCAAGGTCAGTCTCAGTATCAGATTGATATACACCCTTCTCAGGGGACATTTAGAAGCCACTAGAGGAATACAGAGTACTTTCAAACAGTGTCAGTATTAATCAACAGTTTAGTGAGATGAATATTTTTGCATGGCCAGATATTTTTATTTCAGTGTTATTCTCTGCAGCATATTTCAAAATAGAAAAAAATGGGAAACACCTTTTGAATCTGTAACTGGCACTCAACTAGTGTCAATTCTCTTTTCTACTCTTTTCCTCTCTTTGATTCTCATCCCAATCTTCCATTTTGAAATTTACGAGCCCATATTGCACAGGGTTGATATGTGAATATAACAAGATAAAGCATTTATTCCTTCAACACAATTGCCATTTATTAGTAATGATGATTTAGTGAAATGACATAATGTAAAAATTCCTAACACATGGGTAAACATTTAACATATTTGCTGAAACAAAACAAAACAAAACAAATAACAAATGGTTGGAGGGGCACCTGAGTGGCTCAGTGGGTTGAGTGTCTGAGTCATGATCTCTGAGTTCATGAGTTTGAGCCCTGTGTCTGGTTCTGCACTGATAGCATGGAACCTGCTTGGGATTCTCTCTCCCTCTCTCTCTGCCCCTCCCTTGCTCTCTCTCTCTCAAAATAAAGAAATAAACTCACCTGCATACATACATAAACATCTTTTAAAAATGGTTGGAAAATTGCTAAACTTAAGAGGATGACACCCTCTCCTTCCAGGCTGCCAAACTGGAGTGATAGAAATAAACTAGATCACAAACATGGGATATTCCCAATGATTTCAAATCAGGTAACAAAACCTAGGCTTTGGCATACAAACAGCACACAGCTCTCAGAAGAGTAACTTTCAATCCATAAAGAAGTTGCCTACATTCTCATGTATCATTCACAAGTCACATTTGTCCTGCACCAGCAAGTACTTTGAATTTCCACTCTTAGTGTTTGTTTCCATGACTGAATCTGATCTACTGCTTGGAACAATCACCTTGCCTTTCCATTTTTGTTCTCAGATTTGTTAGGAATAGAAGCAGAATAAAACTCTCATTTACTGAGAGTTTAATATATACTAGGCACCGTTCTATGGATTCTCTCATGAAAGCATCAGAGCAAATGTAACGGGTAGATAACAGCATTATTTCAATTTTATGGTTCACACCAGGGTGCTTATGAAATTTTAACTGGTTCAAAGTCATTTAGCTGGGAAGTAGTAGAGTGAGGTTTTGGGGATTTGGGATTTTTGTTTTGTTTTTTATTTTTTATTTGAGAGAGAGAGAGAGAGAGAGAGAGAGAAACTTAAGCAGGCTCCACACTTAATGCAGAGCCACAGCCCTGAGATCATGACCTGAGCCGAAATAAAGAGCCAGAGGCTCAACTGACTAAGCCACTCAGGTGCCCCAACAGAGTGAGGTTTTGACCCAGGTGGTCTGACTCCAGAGCCTCCTCCTAACTTCTAACAATTCTGCCCCACAATCTTGAAGTCACAAGTGTACCTCACCACCTTCCTACCATCATTATAAAGTACTAAGACCCCTCCTTCTTTTTCTTTATGTTTTTTAAATATTGCTGTATTTTCCCATATTCATCTAAAACTTCCTTTGTCTTCCCACCATCACCAAGGTGTTTTCTCCAGCTTTTGTTATCACCTTGAACTTGAAATCATTTTGTCAGTTCTGTGCCACAAATTGATAAAGGTATTAGAGGGCAGAGGATTATTGAACAAGTTTCCAAAGTTGACTTGGTGACATTCATTTCAGGCACAAGGGGCTTTTAAAGCTCCTTTTGCTTAGAGTCTTGGCTTATTAACTACAATTGAAACATCCAATGTTCTCTCCTAGGCTGAGAAGAAATTTCACTTCTACTTTAAAGACCTGGGGATAACAAGATGCACTTGCACTGTACCTGGAAACCCATATTCCAATGGGACTCCCATATCTCAGTTGCTCCAGCTGTGAAATAGGGATTACGGTCATACCCAGCTTGTAGGGCTACAGTGAGGACGGACCAAAACAATACGTGGAAAGTGCTCAAAACTGCGTCAGTATGTCAACACATATTCTTAATGACTCTTGTTATTTTACAGGTAACCAAGTTTTTGGCGGTGGCAATTATAGTGATGTTCTTTGCAGTTTATAGGCTTTTGCTTTGTAGGCTCTTGCTCTGCTTATTCATCATCACAATCTGTGGGAATTGTAGGTCTTTTATCTTCCTAGGCCAGACCTAAGGAGACTGTATAGTGTCTATGCATAGGACTCAGATCTGCCTAGCCATAGCCCACGTGAGTCCAACAGAGAAGGGCACAGTTTCATGTTTTAATGGTGTTTGAAAATAACAGCAAAGGCGTGCCTGGGTAGCTCCATTGGTTAAGCTTCTGACTCTTGATTTGGGCTCAGGTCATGATCTCAGGGCTTGTGAGTTTGAGTCCCGCATCCGGCTCTGCACTGGCAACGTGAAGCCTGCTTTGGATTCTCTCTCCTTCCTTGTCTCTGCCTCTTCCCTACTTGTACTCCTTCTTCCTCTCTCAAAATGAATAAGTCAATCTAAAAATAAATACATAAAACAATTGACAGCAATAACTTTAATTAAAAAAATTTATTCTCCTATTCATAAAATCAAAGGACTACAGGGGTCATTTAAATGTTCCAGTTATATTCTTACTCCATGCTATAGAAGCAATGATATGCTATAGGTGGTATTCAGACATCTTGTAAGGCCACAAGTCTAAACGTCTAAACCAAACTGACTCCATGACAGGCTTTAAGTTTCCCCTCTGAACTAGAAGGCCTGAGTTTCAGCTTTCCAGAAACAATCAGGCAGATACACATAGCCCAAGGCAGGAGAAACCACCCTTGCAACACCCAATCAGGAGAGTCCAGCGACCACCCTCCACATTACTAAGGGAGAGGCCTGGAGATAGAAATTATAGATAGGACCCTGTTACCTAATGTTAAAGTTAACCTGTTAGTCACTGAACAAGACCCTAGGCTCGCTCTGTGATTGGTTGAATTTAAAAGGTACTCTAAATGTTGTAATTGGATCCTGCCAAAAGTAATGAATCCTCTAGACAATGTGTATGGTCAAACCCGATGTCAATGATGTTGAATAATTATGATTGGATCACTGTTCCCACGTCACAACTTCTGTAACTCCCCTGTCTCAAACCCTATAAAAACCCTACTCTGCCCTTGTTCGAGGCTCTCAGCACGGACCCAAAAGCTGGTAAAGTCTGTGAGCCCGAGCTTAAGACAGTAATAAAGCCCTTTGCCTTTGCATAAGTGACTCGGTCTCCCTGGTGGTCTCTGGTCGGTGAGGATACTGCGATTTGGGTATAACAATCTCTTGTCATTAAGTGTCAAAAAATAAACAAGAGTGTGATTTGTTTCTTTATGAGAGATATTACCACCATGGCACTGCTCTTCTGTCCTATTTTTCTATGCTCCAGTATTTTCCAAAGCATATTCCTCAGTACATTATTCCACAAGTGGTTCTAGCGTGCTTCCAAAAAAGGGGTCCCCAATCAAATGTATGTGGTGAGCTCCAAGATAGGTTTTCCTTCTGTAAAACCAGATTCCTGTAGAATCTAAAGCGTGGATTGCTCTCTTCACACCACTGATGAGGCTGCTGTTTTATCCATACTAATGAAGACACAATTCTCCCAAGATTACATTTTTATTGGCTTCTCAGGCACTTAAAATGTACAGATTATTGCTCAGTTGGGGTTACTTCTCCAGAACATTAACCTCACCAATTACTAGTGAATTTTCTCATCCT
The DNA here is from genome assembly GCF_003009895.1 of Hyaena hyaena. Classification (NCBI taxonomy): domain Eukaryota; kingdom Metazoa; phylum Chordata; class Mammalia; order Carnivora; family Hyaenidae; genus Hyaena; species Hyaena hyaena. The sequence goes on from NW_024081746.1 coordinate 205,175, forward strand.
TTCTTCTTTCAGTTTCTCTTTCTGAGGGTTAGAAAAATAGATTTTTCTCCGTGTGCTGATGGTAGCCTTAACTCATCTCTCTAACCTTAGCCCTTGCCAAATCTTCTGACCTTTTCAGTGTGTCACCAAATGTTGTGACCTTGACCTTTTTTCCTTCATGACCATCCCTCTCTCAACACTCATTCTCTGCATAAAGGCTACATTTATGGGCCTTGTTAAAATGCCACTTCATTCAGTTACTTGTTAAGCACTGAGGACCTATCATGAGCTGGGCATTGTTGTGAGATCTGATTGAAGAGATCAATGAACGAATGGATTTAGTCATCTCTGGGAGTTGGTGAAATCTGTTAAACCATTCATGGCTAGGTAGGAATGCATGGCTTTTAGGGAGAAAAGTGATTTATAAATCAAGGAACTGTTAAAGTATTTACATGTTGGTCCCATGAAACATGGTAGAAGCAGTTTTCACTATAATACAAATCCTCATAATTTGCATTTATATAGCACATTATTGGCACAACAACTTTGTCCCTTTGAGTCACTTCATTTAAAGTTGTTTTGCTTTAATTATCTCTCACAGAGCAACCATAAAATGATTGTAAAACAATTTGCAAGTATGTGTGTTATCCATAAATGCTAAATAACAGTTAAATGATCAACATACTCAGTGGAATCTGACATTTCTCAGGATAATATTTTAATTGCTCACCCGATGTACTGTCAACCCTGGAGCACTAACATCTGGATTAGGATAGATATGTGTGTCGGGTCGGGTGGAGGTGGAGAGTGTGCTTGCCTTAAAAGCATTCCAGAGGAAGGAGAACCTTGTTTTATCTTATAATTTTTTTTCTGTATCTTACTATCTCCCAGTAGACCAAATAAAGTTATTTCAAAAGCAAGCCAAAGTATTCATAAAACATGTATGTGTTCACGGGTAACAGCATGAGTTCAGATATATAGGTGCTTTAAATATTGACTAATGTATGGACACTGAATAGACATTCTGAGCATTTCATTGATCCTTCATTAATGGAATTTGTGCAAATCACTGTGAATGGCATCCTGGAAACAGCAATGAATAAGTCTGTCATGATCCCTGAGCATCTATCAAATAAAGAAAGCTCCCGGCCATATTTACATAATCAGTTTTCTCCTCCAGTGCTCTGGTGTAATGTCTACTCTTGCCCAGCACTGCCGAGTTAAGTTTAAAGCTCTAGGTCTCTACTCACTGAGTGCAGTTGCTTGTGGATTCCTCATGGGCTTGCTTCCAACCCCTTATCTGATTCTTCTAAGGACTGGCAGAGGAGCAGGGCAGAAATGGTTATCAGTCCTCTTCTACAGGTGAAGAGCCCACAGTTCAGAGGACCAGTGGCTTCTGGAAAATGAGAGGCAGAAAATGAACTGAAATTTCTAGAATCAAAGGAAGTAGGGGTGCTCAAAGATATGGGGCATCTACAAACTGATTTTCCCTACATTACATGCTTCCCAATGAAAAAAGTTAGAATTGGAGATATGTACTTTCCCATAGCTGAATGAATGAATGAATGAATCGACAATTATAATGCTGACCTCTACTGACTTCCCAGATACTGGCTGTTTTCAAAAGGAACCCCCTTAACTACATCCTTAGCATCTTCTTACCCCGACTAACACCCGCCCCTCATCCAACTTCCTTCTCTCTCCCCTGGAAACACAGGAAGGGAGCCCCTCCTTTCCCCCAGTTCTTCCCGGACAGACAGACGCTTCTCTGAGCAGGCCCTGAGGCTGGAGGAGGGGCCATCTTGACAGTTTTAGTTACTGTCCTGTGCCCTGCCCAGCCTCTGGGCTGAAGTTCAAAATCCACTCACTGTTGGATTTAGACTCCTATCTGGCCTATGATCCAAAGTGAATAGAGATTGGGAGACTTAAAATCAACTGCAATCCTGGCAGAAAGAGACGTTACCTTTAGAACTAGATGTTACCAGAGGAGGAAAAGTAATCACGTAAATCTTACCAGGGGCTCCCATTGGTGAATGGATGCTTGCTCAGCAGAGGCACCTATAGTCAAATGAATCAGCAGGGACTCCTGAGGGTTTGTGCTCCCCCTTTCTGTGGACGAACCTCTATTTGCAAAAGCCTACCGAGAGTGGGTGGGAGTGCATCCCCTTAGCTGACCTGGGATTTCCTAGAAGTGTGGGTCATTTTTGCACGGTGCCTGGCACATAACTGTTTATGGACTCAGATTGAATCATACTTACCTGAGCCTCAGTTTCTGCATCTCAGATGAAGGGATTGTACTAGAATAACGCCTTAGGGTACTTCTAAAGAGGCAGCATGTTCTGGCTGGGGTAAGAATGGTGTCTTTAAAAAGGAATGCATCTTAGTTAAAATTTCATGCCCCCCACCCCCCCCACTCCCATCTACATACTAGTTGTATGGTTTGGACAATTTGTTTTACGTGTCTGAGGCACCCTTTAAAAGGAAGGTGAGGCAAAAATACTCATCCACAGCATCTGGGTGGGGGATCAATAACAACTGCTCAAGAAATTTTGTTATGCTGAGCGAAATAAGTCAGGCAGAGAAGGACAAATATCATATGTGTGCACGTATAGGCGGACTAGGAGGAACTTAACAGAGGACCAACCGGGAGAAGAAGGGGGGAAATGGGGGGAAGGGAGAGAGGCAAACCATGAGAGACTCTTGAATGCTGACAAAAACTGAGGACTGATGGATGTGGGGGGGAGGAGGGATGGGCATGGAGGAGGGCACTTGTGGGGATGAGCACTGGGTGTTATGTGGAAACTAATTTGACAATAAACTATTTGTAAAAAAAAAAAAAAAAAAAGAAATTTTTCTTTAATGGATGATGCTTCGATTGTTCACAGGAAAAGCTTTCCATTTCAATGGGGCTTGGCCAGAACTTCCCACACTCCCATTTTCCCCTGAAGTTATCAAGTTCTGGAACATAAAGGAAAGGACCTTCTTCTTTTGTCTCTGTTCCCAACCTGAGCCAGAGTTCTTTAAGCAGAAAGGTCACTAATTAAGAGTCGCTACAACATTAAGTCTTTTGTTTCCTCTGGGGCTTTGACTCCAGCTCCCCGGTGTGGAGGGGACCGAGCCCATCCATGTCTCCCCCTTAGGCTGTTGACTCAGTGGGAGAAGATATCAAAGTCTGTCTCTTATTTCAAGACAGCCACATAAAACATGTTCTATAAATATCTGCTGCAAAGAAATGACTCCTTCCTCCTTAGAATTTGATCTCCTATTTCTGCAGATCTGCAAACTAGATGTCTCTTTATTCAGGTGATCAGACCCTGGGAAAAAGTTTCCTTTATCTACTTGTTTGCACACTTGAAACTGGGCTGAACTATGTCAAAACACTTGTTTAGCTGGAAAAATTCCATTTTATAAATTAGCATACCAGGAACTTGGTCAGTAGAGGGAGAAAAAGGGTCTTCCACATATCTGCCTCAGCCTGACCCTTCATGGAAGACACTTAGAATCTAACCTAAACTTCCACCAAAGAGAATGGCTTTATACTCACCAGGTACATAGAAGATAGATCTAGATGTGGTAAATCCACTTTGTTCAAATTAGGTCTAATTTCACTGCTCACCAAAGACAAACTGCCAGTGGCTCTACTGATTTGTCGATATTAGGTGTCAAACTTTTATCTTTAAAGTTCCCCATTACTAACTCTAATTTGTTTCATTTGTCCCTTTTAAAATATACTGGTTCATTGGGGCGTCTGGGTGGCTCAGTTGGTAAAGTGTCCGACTTCGGCTCAGGTCATGATCTCATGGTTCGTGGGTTTGAGCTCCATGTCAGGCTCTGTGCCGACAGCTAGCTCGGAGCCTGGAGCCTGTCTTCGGATTCTGTGTCTCCCTCTCTCTCTGATCCTCCCCTGCTCATGCTGTCTCTCTCTCTCTCAGAAATAAGTAAAACATTTAAAAAAAAAACTTAAATATACTGATTCGGAGTGCCTGGGTGGATCGGTCAGTTAGGTGTCCAGCTTTTGATCTCCATTCAGGTTCTGTCTCATGGTTTGTGAGATCGAGCCCCACATCAGGTTCTGTGCTGACAGCACAGAGCCTGGCTGAGATTCTCTCTCTCTCCTTGCCCCTCCCCTGCTCTCACTCCCTCTCTCTTTCTCTCTCAAAATAAATAAACTTAAAAAAATATATATATATATATATATAAATATATATACACACACACACTGGGCCTATGTGCAGACTTAGTTTACATCTGCAATGGATTCTGTGTTTAGAAACTTGGACAAAGTAGGGGAATCTAAGAGTTCTACCTTTACTCACCAGCTATAGAGATGACCAAGGGGCTTTGATTAATAGTTATGCAGATAGATAAATTAATTGATAAATGTATTTGTTTCATATGCCAACACTGGAGACATCTTCCAGTCTTTTAGGAATTAATGAACCCACCCAGTGTGGCATTCCCTAAAGTCACCTCTCCTTGTGTTTATGCAATTGCCTGGCAAGCACCTCTTGACCATATAACCTCATTTATCTCAGCAACTCCTCACTGCATCGTGCTTGTCAATCTAAATGATTTTATTTCATCCTGTCTGAAGCCTGCATTATCGTCATTATAGATTCATTTCTAATCCTTAACTGTCCCATTCCAGAAACTCTGATGACTTTATGTTTATGAATTGTAAATACTATTTCCAATAAACTGATAATGAATTGCCATATCCCTCCAAATTTGTAAATAATGGGGATATTTCTCTAGCAACAGCCAATTACACGAGGCAGGAAAAGTCATCCTATCAGGAACACTTACCCTTCAGCTTATTTCAATGTCAGAAAACCTCTTAATTCTGATTATTCCTTCAGTCCTGAGGCAGCCAAGACCACAGAGATAGTATGTAAATGGCTCAAATGGAAGAAGTGTAACAATAATTCTTAATGAGGAGACAGTCTGGCTCAGAAGAGGCCTAGAAACCCAGAGACTGAGAGGTACCCTCCTGTTTCTTCATTAATGTATTCTATGACCTTGGGCAAATCGTTTTGTCTCTGTGGAAGTGCTTCACCTCTCAGTAATATGAGTCTAGCAACGCAAGGCAGGGAGAGGAAGGTAGGGGTAGTATGTCCCAGTTATTTATGACTTGCTGCGTGCCAGGCCCTGTGCAGGATGATCTCATTTTATCCTCTGTAGACTCAGGAGGTAAATATTTCCCACCACTTTACAGAGAAGGAAACTGAAGCTCAGAAAGACTAGTTCACATAGGGTATAAGCAAGCAGGGCAGCATTTAGACTCAGATCTGCCTCTGAAGTGAAATTGTCTTATATGCTTACTTTGCCTCTGGGCTACTTCAAAGAGGTTGACCTGAAATGTCATTACAGTTGCATGTTAAAACAGCATGGGCAGTGATCAGTTCAATTGTACCTGGTGGATGGGCTGCAGAATCAGGGAGGGGTCTAGAGTATGACTCCTTAGAGCCCACAGCACAGTCCTTTGGGAGCTCCTTCGAGGCTTGAGCCTGACTTTGGGACGAGGGAGAAAATATTGACCAATTTGTGTTCTCCATTTGGGTGCAAGTGCTTTCATGAGCACTCATGGTCTCCCTCCCTCTCTTTTGATCCCCTTTCCACTTACATCAAATGTACATCAAGTGCACTGCTTGGCTGGGGGCCCCCCACCTCTCTCCACGACTCCTATATTAGCCTCCTAAGGGCCGCCCCTTCCAGTCTCAGTCCCCAGAGCTTCTCACCATGTAATGAACGAGTAATTTTCCCCCTGAGGGCAATAAAGAGTAATCAAGAGATTTAAGCAGGGGGATTACATAATTAGATTTACAGTTTAGGAAAATTAAATGCTGAGGAGTTAATGCATAATGATCTTTCCCTCTTCATCCCTTTAGCCACTATTTTCTCTAATCCATTCCCTGCCCTCTGGGCAAATTGAGTATAGGACTGTGCTCTGCTGTTTCCTCTGCCCGGCAAGCCCCACCCTCCATCACCTGTGGACCCTGACATGCTCAGTGTCTAAGACCCGATAAAGCTTCTCTATGAAGCAGTCCTGACTTCCCCATATGCCTGGGGCTCTCCTGAATCAGCCCCACTGATATCGCTCCTAGTCCTGTATCCTTACATCAAAATGTTTCTTGTGGTCTCTCTCCCTTATCAGAGTGTGAACCCCTCAAGGACGGGCTGGCTCACTCATAGTTGCCTCTATAGCTCCTTGGGCAGAGTCGAGCAGTGGTTACTCCTAGATGTAAGTGGAATGGATAAATAGGCTCAATAGTTATGCTTTTCTCCTTCTAGAAAGTGACTGGGTGAGGAAAATATATTGATACTGGGGAACAAGGACTTGCTGAAGCTTTTAGACAGTATTTTATCACCTTAGATGTTAGATAATTCTACAAAACAGGGAAAGGGAGGATTTGGTTTCCTAAGGACCTTGCTTCTCTGACATTTTAGTTTCTAGGTTCTTTAGGAGTAAAGGTAGAAAATAATGACTTAAAAAATGAGCAAAGCAGACAGTTCTCAGGGATGTGGCCCTTAGTGGGACCAGGAGCCCTGGAACGGCAGACCTCTTAAAGGCCTCCTGTCCTCCTGGGCCCAAGCCGGAAAAGGAGTGAGCGTTTACTGTTATGTGACGGAGCTCTGCCGAGGACTTTCTAGGGGAAGGACCAGGACATACTTGGCCTCAGAGAAGGCTCCAGGCAGCCACAGTCAGTCTTCACGCAGGCCAAGCAGCAGTCTAAGTGATCCTAGATGGCTGACTTGAAGGAGACCCAGAAGCGACTGCCGGGTCTCCCCGGGCCTGAGAGCTTCTTAGAAGAGGGGTCTTTTTTTTTTTTATAATTTTTTTTTAATGTTTTATTTATTTCTAGGAGAGAGAGACAGCGTGAGCAGGGGTGGGTCAGAGAGAGAGGGAGTCACAGACTGAAACAGGCTCCCGGCTCCGAGCTGGCAGTCAGCACAGAGCCCGACGCGGGGCTCGAACCCACGAACCGCGAGATCATGACCTGAGCGAAAGTCGGACGCTTAACCAACTAAGCCACCCGGGCGCCCCAGAAGAGGGGTCTTGACTGCTTCCTAATTTGGGCGTCTTCATCCTACTGCACAGTGTTGGGTGCTGCACTCAGTAAATGCTGAATGGATGAAGAGCCACAACCATTCTGTACCTTAGTCTTAAGGGAACACCTGCACAAAGTGCTGTACTGTGCACATGTATTCTATATCTTATCCACGCCTTCCCTCCCCCCACTCCCCAAGCCCAGTAATCCTACTTAAAAAAAAGCATTAGTGGGCCTTACCCACCCTCTCTTCATCCAAAAATCCAATCAATCAACATGGGAGTCTTCCAAATTGGGACTGGGGTTAGGGAGTGTCATTTTCTAAACAGTTGCCTCTGGCTTCGGATTTGGTGGGAACCAGAAGGAGGGTCTAGGGCTAGGTTTATAAAAGCAAGAGGCGAGCCGTTGGCTACGGTCACAGCTGCTATGGCTCCTGCTGGTCTTTGGACCTAGTTTTCTTCTTTTCCCTTAGAGGTGAGTTCTTATAGGGGACAAGGGAACTATAGAGCATCAGGGTCTCTTACCACAAGTGAATCAGAAGAAGGGAGTGGGAGGAGGGGATTGGCTGAGCCCTGGCCTTTTGGGGAAGGCCAGCAGAGGAAGGATAAGCTAGGACTGCTTGGAAGTACCCACCAGGGCCCCGGGACCAGTCCCAGCCTGTGAGACTGGGCAGGTTAGTTTTATTTTGCAGTTTATGCCTGCCATGTCTTAGACTCTGGGCGAAGCACTGAAGTGGAAAGGGGTGTTGGACCCAAGCAGAGAATGGAGGGAAATGAACAAAGGAGGCAGGCCAGGAATACCTTGGCATCACCTGTTCCCAGTGTTTATCCAGCAGTGACTAGTGAAGCCAGACGATGGGCAAAGAGAAGATTCATGTCAACATTGTTGTCATTGGCCATGTGGACTCTGGCAAGTCCACCACTACTGGGCACCTCATCTACAAGTGTGGGGGCATCGATAAGAGAACCATCGAGAAGTTCGAGAAGGAGGCAGCTGAGGTAAGGCGCCCATTGTTTGTAGGAATGGCAGGAAGTGGGGGCTGTGCCCCTTGTGAGGGGGTCGAGCTTGCAGCCTGCAGAAAGCAGGGTGCACTCTGCAGGTCTAAGGTGCCCGGAAGTCGGCTGTAAAAAACCTGTTCGTTCACCATCCATACAACATCGTTCCCTCCCCTTCCCCAGATGGGCAAGGGCTCCTTCAAATATGCTTGGGTGCTGGACAAGCTGAAGGCGGAGAGAGAGCGTGGCATCACCATCGACATATCCCTGTGGAAGTTTGAGACTAGCAAATTCTACATCACCATCATCGATGCCCCAGGCCACAGAGACTTCATCAAGAACATGATAACTGGCACATCCCAGGTAAAGCAGTATGTCCTCAGGCGCCTCCTTGGGCACCTGGAAAGAGGAACTAAAAGCTCATTTGCGGGAGTAGATGAGTTTCAGTGGGAGGCAGGACCTGATAGTGCAGGAAAGTCCATGAATTCCTACGGGCCAATTTTGTAAGTTTCCAGGGCACACCCCTCAGCTTTACAAAGGAATCTGGGCCTGCCCGAAGGGCCAGCCGGCTTCCGGGCCTGTCCGAGGCTCCCTGCCCCAGCCCCTTGTCCCGCCTGCAGGCTGACTGCGCCGTGCTCATCGTGGCAGGCGGTGTGGGCGAGTTCGAAGCCGGGATCTCCAAGAATGGGCAGACCCGCGAGCATGCGCTGCTGGCCTACACGCTGGGCGTGAAGCAGCTCATCGTGGCTGTGAACAAGATGGACTCCACGGAGCCCGCCTACAGCGCCGCGCGCTTCCAGGAGATCACCAAGGAAGTGAGCGCCTACATCAAGAAGATCGGCTACAACCCAGCCGCCGTGGCCTTCGTGCCCATCTCGGGCTGGCACGGCGACAACATGCTGGAGCCCAGCAGCAACGTGAGTGCGGGGTCCGGGGTGGGGGGCAGGTGCGATTGGTCCTGGAGGGGGCGCACCGGGACCCATGCCCCAGACTCACGTGCGCTCTCTGTCCCCGCAGATGCCCTGGTTCAAGGGCTGGAAGATGGAGCGGAAGGAGGGAAACGCCACCGGGGTGACTCTGCTGGAAGCTCTGGACGCCCTCCTCCCTCCCACCCGCCCCGTCAACAAGCCCCTGAGACTCCCTCTGCAGGACGTGTACAAGATAGGAGGTGAAGGGGCTGGGTGGGGCGGAGGGGAGACCCTTCTCTGCAGTTAGGAAGTTAGGAATGAGCTCTGGTGTCTGACTGCCAGGGTTCAAATCCTGACTTGAACCCACAGCTTCTGAGCTAGGACAAAGTGCAAAAGCACCCAGCATTTCTGGCTATTGCGATAGGTGGTTTAAACAGCTCATGATCCATGCAGTGCTTCCTACTAGTTCCATAGGTGGCCCTTTGTCCTTGAATGCAGAACCAAGGGACCTCCCAAGCAGCCGTTTCTCAAGGCAGGGAGAGGTGTGTGGGACAGCTCTGATTTCCCTTCCCTTGGATAGGCATTGGCACTGTGCCTGTGGGCCGTGTGGAGACCGGCTTCCTGAAACCTGGGATGGTGGTCACCTTTGCCCCCACAAACCTCACCACAGAGGTCAAGTCTGTGGAGATGCATCATGAGGCCCTGGCTGAGGCCCTGCCCGGTGACAATGTGGGCTTCAACGTGAAGAATGTGTCTGTAAAGGACGTACGCCGTGGATATGTGGCTGGGGACAGCAGAAACGACCCCCCCATGGAGGCTGCCAGCTTTATTGCACAGGTGAGCACCCAGGAAGCCAAGAGCCTTAAGGGCAGTGGCATTGGTGGGAATTCTTACCTTACTGTTGGAGGCCGGCTCTGGCTGGGGTCCAGGGGTCCCTGAAGGATGTGCGGTGTCGGCGAGAGAGAGCCCCGAAATTCTGATCACCAGGCACGCGTCTCTGCTCTGACTGGGGCTCAACTTTATTATATCATTAAGTGTTCGGGGGACGGCACAGAAGTGGCATTTGCCTTAGACAATGATTTCTGATGACAAACTTTGATATGTAAGAATTTCCCAGAACATAGATTTGTAGGAGACTCCTGCATAACCTTTATCAATAGTGATTGAGGTAGGTGATGTAGATGCTTATCCTATGGGGGAGGAAGGTATCTTTAGCATACTAGACAATGTTTTAGCATAAAAAGGGTGAAGTTACTTTGTGAACAGCGGTCTATAGCTTGTTTAAGAAGAAGTATTAAGAAAAACGTATTTCAGGAAACACCTTTGCTCCCATAATCACAAAAGAAGCTCCTCAGTAGGTTCCTTCACAGGGTGCAATCAGCATTTTCAGGGCCAGAATAAGCCACTCCGAATACTGATCACAAATGCCTTGGGGGGCCGGTGCTCCAAGCAGAAACAATTGGGTGGGGGTGGATATCTGCCCTTAACTCTAAATTAGGCTCTTTATCTCAGGGCCAGGCTCAATTGTAACTCTTGTGTTCTTAGCCCCCTTTATTATGTAAGTCTTGGATCTGCAAGGCACAGAGGAAGAGCCTTTTGACAATCATCCACAGTGCTTTCATCTGAAATCTCTTGAAAAGGCAGGAATATGCTTTTCCTTATGAGCAATCTGTGTGGGAAGATAGGTCTGATCTGGAATATTGTGAGGCCAGTGCAGCTCCCAGCACCTTACGGATCAGCCCTGGTTTTTTCTAAGGCCCCAGGCTCATGAAGATGTGGTCCCAGATCACATGTGCCATGTTTCTTACAATTCTGTCCTGCTCTGTGCCAGGTGATTGTCTTAAATCACCCTGGGCAGATCCATGCTGGCTATACCCCAGTGCTGGACTGCCACACGGCTCACATCTCCTGCAAGTTTGCCGAACTGAAGGAGAAGACTGACCGGCGCTCAGGCAAGAAGCTCGAGGACAACCCCAAGGCCCTGAAGTCGGGTGATGCAGCCATTGTTCAGATGGTCCCCGGCAAGGCCATGTGCGTGGAGACCTTTTCGGAGTACCCACCTCTAGGTGAGCCAGGGATTGCTACAGAGTCTTGGGAAGAAAGCCTTTATCTCCTGTGGGCGAAGCACAGACTAAGGAGCGTGTCCTTACATATGGCTTTCCAGAAACCTGTCATTCTTCATCTCTCTTCCAGGCCGTTTTGCCGTGCGGGACATGAGACAAACAGTGGCCGTGGGAGTTATTAAGGCTGTGGATAAGAAGCCTACTGCTGGCAAGGTCACCAAGTCAGCAGTAAAGGCCAACAAGAAGTGAGGCATGCTGTTTCGTCAGTAATCTTCCACTAGAAAAGTTACTTAAAATTCTGTGTATTTACTAAATATGATTAATAAAACAGAAGTAGCTGTCCTGGTTCCTGATTTCTTCCAAGGAGGTAAACAAGAAAACTCAAGGTACACTAATGAACTAAAGTTTAAAGCCCATTGACTTCCCGGACATCTGAGAGGCTCAGTCAGGTTAAGCATTTGACTCTTAATTTCAGCTCACTGTTCATGAGATCCTAGCCCCATGTTGGGCTCTGCTGACGAGCACAGATTCTCAGCTGCTTGGGATTCTCTCTCCCTCTCCGCCCCTCCCCCACTCATGTTTTCTCTCTCTCTCTCTCTCTCTCTCTCACATTAAAAAAAGCCCATTGGCTTCAAAGCACTTATGCCCTGGGTTGTGAAGATGATTCAGGGTCCTGTCCCTCATTCTCAGGCAGGGCTCTATCCCAGCCTTTCTCATTTCCCTCAAACTTAATCACTTCTGGCCTGTTCTCCCTGTAGGGAAGTTGAATTGTTTTGGGATATGAAACACACACTCACGATGGCATAACACAGGGTTTCAGTAGTGCCAATGGGTCACTCCAACATTGGTATGTGGTTCCTGGTACTAGGTGCTTTATTACCCAAAACCATGATAGAACAGGAAACATCAAGAGTACTCAGCTAAGAATGGAGTGGGAACCCTCAAGCAGCTCACTTGGAAGCTTGGGCTCAAACTGCTGCCCAACAGGCAGTTAAGGTCAGATTAATATTCATATGCCTAGAAGGCAAGGAATGAAGGGATATAGTTCTGTGGTCTTTGCTTCCTAACTGAAATTAATGAACGCAACAGGATAACACCTCATGGACCTTAATAAATTATGCGTTCTTTCAACATTTGCTGGGAGTCAGCTCCCCAAGGTCTGCCAGTGGTGGGTTCTATGTCCATTTATCAAATACTGGCACTTCCCATCTGTGAGATGCTGCTCTCACCCCAAGGACTTGACCTAGTTAAGCAAATGTCAAGTGGTGAATGGTAGAGGTGGAGAATACCATGAAAGACACACAGTAAAGGCTCTATTCCAACAATCCAAGCAAGGCAGTGACTTGTACCGGGCTGGTAGTTGTGGGGCTAGGTGGTAAGTTCTGAAAGTATTTTGTAAAGTATTTACAAGTTGATGCATTTCTAAAAATTGCATGTCAGGGACACAGAAGGGAAGTCAGCTGGCATTTAGTTTTCTGGCCTGAGAGATTAGAATGGTAGAGCTTCTGTGAGAGCTAGAAGTGGATTGCCAGCTAAGATGCTGGTGTGGAGAGGTGGAAGAGACTAAAATACTAAGGCTAAGTGGACTTCAGCTCAGGTCATGATCTCACAGTTCATGGGTTGGAGCCCTGCATCAGTCTTCTGCTGGTAGCTCAGAGCCTGGAGCCTGCTTGGGATTCTGTGTCTCCTTCTCTCTCTGCTCCCCTACTTGTGCTCTGTCTCGGTCTCTCTCTCAAGCATTTAAAATTTTTAAAAATACTCAGGGGGGTAGTCCTCCAAACAAGGAAGTACAATTTCTTGCCCATAAGCTTCTACTGGGAGGTGCCAGGATAGGCATGTGGACCCTGCCTGCTAGAAGGAAATAATCAACTGTGTGATTGCAACCCATTCTTTATCAGAAAAACCATTAGTCTTAAAAACATGGGGAGCGCTCTTAAAATGTGTCAGGGCCTGGGAGGACTGTAGAGTCCTTTTTTTAAACAGTTTTAATTCCAGTAAACATACAATGTTATTTCAAGTGTACAATATCATGATTCAACAATTCTATACATCACTCAGTGGTACTCAGTACTCATTAAGGGTACTCTTAATCCCCTTCACCTGTTTCACCCATCTATCCACCCACCTCCCCTCTGGTAGCCATTGGTTTGTTTTCTATAGTTTACAGTCTGTTTCTTGGTTTTTCTCTTTTCTTGGTTCTTTTGTTGCTTAAATGTCATATATGTGTGAAATCATATGGTGTTTACCTTCTCTGAATAACTTTCTTCACTTAGCATTAAACTCTAGATCCATCCATATAAGTGGCAAGATTTCATCAAAATTTTTTTAATGTTTATTTTTGAGAGAGAGACAGAATGAAAGTAGGGGAAGGGCAGAGAGAGGGAGACACAGAATCCAAAGTAGGCCCCAGTGTCTGAGCTGTTAGCACAGAGCCAGATGTGGGGCTTGAACCCACGAACTGTGAGATCATAACCTGAGCTGAAGTCAGATGCTTCACCAACTGAGCCACCCAGGTGCCCCAAGATTTCATTTTTTTTTTATGGGTAATATACTGTTGCATATATATTCCACATCTTCTTTATCCATTTATCAATGAATACTTGGGCTGCTTTCATAATTTGGCTATTGTGAATGATGCTACTATAAACATAGGGGTGCATGTATCTTTAAATTTGTATTTTAATCTTCTCTGGGTAAATACCCAGTATAGAATTACTGAGTCATAGGGTAGTTCTATTTTTAATTTTTTGAGGAATCTCCATACTGCCTTCCACAGTGGCTGCGCCAGTTTGCATTCCCACCAAGAGTGCACAGGAGTTCCTTTTTCTCCACATCCTCACGAACACTGGTTGTTTCTTGTGTTTTTGATTTTAGCCATTCTGATGGGTGTGAGGTGATATCTCATTGTGGTTTTGATTTGCATTTCCCTGATGATGAGTGAGGTTGAGTATCTTTTCACGTATCTATTGGCCATCTGGATGTCATCTTTAGAGAAATGAAATGTCTTTGTCTTCTGCCTGTTTTTTAAATAGCATTACTTGGATATGAAATGTCTTTGTCTTCTGCCTGTTTTTTAAATAGCATTACTTGTTTTTTGGGCATTGAGTTATAGAAGTTCTTTATATATTTTGGATACCAACTCTTTATCAGAGATGTCATGTGCAAACAGTAGATTGTCTTTTAGTCTTATTGATTCCTTTGTCGCTCAGAAGCCATATATATGTATTATACACACATATAACTATTCTCAATATAGCTTTTGTTTCCCTTCCTCAGGAGAAGGATCTAGAAAGAAGTTGCTATGGTCGATATCAAGAGAAATTACTGCCTATGCACTCTTCTGGGACTTTTATGGTTTCAGGTCTTACATTTAGGTCTTTAATCCATTTTGAGTGTATTTTCATGTATGGTATAAGAAAGTGGTCGGTCCAGTTTCATTCTTCTGCGTGTCACTGTCTAGTTTTCCCAACACCATTTGCTGAGGAGTAGATTTTGAAATCTGGGATTGTGATACCTCCAGTGTTCTTCTTTTTTCAAGATTGCTTTGGCTATTTAGAGTCTTTTGTTTTATACACATTTTTAGGATTGTTCTAGCTATGTGGAAAACAAAGTGCTGCTGGTATTTCTATAGGGATTGCCTTAAATACATAGATTTCTTTGGGTAGTATGGACATTTTAATGACATTTGTTCTTCTAATCCATGAGCATGGAACATCTTTCCATTTGTATCATCTTCAATTTCTTTCATTAATGTTTTATAGTTTTCAGAGTACAGGCCTTTCACCTCCTTGGTTAAGTTTATTCCTAAGTACTTTATTATTTTTCCTGCAGTTGTAAACGGGATTCTTCTCTTGATTTCTCTTTATGCTGCTTCATTCTTAGCGTGTGGAAATGCAACAGATTTCTACATCTTCACTTTGTATCCTGTGACCTTACTGAATTCGGTGATCAGTTCTAGTAGTGTTTTGGTGGAGTCTTGAGGGTTTTTTATATAAAGTGGTGTGTCATCTGCAAACAGTGAAAGCTTTACTTCTTCCTATAGAGCCCTTTCTGCAGCCAGGTTGGGAATATCACTTCCTGCCCTTTCCTGAGACTTTGATGTCCAAGATTTAGACTAAAAATACAGTGGCCTCTTCTCACCAATCAATTACATTACCTGTCCATGCCTGTCAGGTTGGCTCCCTCTCAAGTGCAAATGTGCAGGGAAACCCCAGACCCAGCACAAACCTGGAAATAATAGCAGGATGGCCTATCGGAGCTGTCACCACATCAGGCATCAAGAAACTCACCGTCTACAGGCTGGGAAACCTGTCAAACTCCAGCTGCTGTCAGCACAAATCTGCCTAACGGAACCTGGACCAAGCTTTGAAAGACCTCAAGCCTGTCAGTGTCATCAAAGGCCACCCTGGCTGGCTTGGGGAAGCAGGAGTGTTCAGGAGCTGCTTGGGGATAGGAAGGCAGATTGCCCACCTGTCATTCTCTACCCCCTCCTGCTGCCTGGGCAACACGGCCAGTCCTTTTTGTCCTCAGAACTCTTTATTCAGAGTTCTACACATCACAACTACAGCTTTGCTTCAAGTGATCAGAGAACTCAAGTTGCAACTTTGCGGTGCCTGGGTCCCTGGTGCGTACTCCAGAAGAACTTGTTGAATGGTGAGTGAATGAGTGTCAGCATGTCTCTTGAAATAAGTGAATGACTGTGGATGCCCATTTACTCTTAATTCTCAAGAATAGTCAGGGTTCTGATGCTTGTTTCTCAAAAATGCCTTAAAAAATTCCATTTGAAAAGAAAACTCAAAATATCATGAGTCCTCCTAAGTGCTGTGTTTGCTACTCAGTAATTACTCACCGAGGTGACAGGAAGTGGTGCTGGTCATAGAGGGAACCAGGTCCCATTAGAAACCCCAAGAGCACTGCAAAGAGCTGCCAGAGCTGGCCGAGGTTTTGCACCTAACCCTGGAGAAGGATTCCTGCTGGTCTAGGGCCCTCTCATTTAGTCCTTAACACCAGGTTGCAAATGGATCTAATAATTGGGCAGTCACGATGGGGGGGGCCTCCTCTCGTTGGATGTCCCCGTGTCTGGCCCTGAGACAGTTTGGTACAACGGAGCAAGCCTCACATGGAATTCTCCCACACATACGCCTGTTAGCAGGCATCGAACAGGCATGCGTGACTGCCTCCCAGTGAAGTCCCAACAACTAGCCCTTGTCTTTCCCGACAAACACCTTGCCTGCAGGTAGATGATGCATCAGGTAGTAGGCTTCAGCTAGGCTTCTAGTGGGGGAGGGCGGTGCAGCATCCCCTGAAAATGACTCAAGATGGGATAGAGTCCCTAGGGCCTGGCTTCCATTTCAAAGGGTAGAGGTCCTTGGGCTCACCTGTTCATCCAGGAAGGTGCCTAAGGTAATAGCTCCTGTCAACTTCTACATCAACACTACACATTTCACCACTCGAAAAATCTTTACTAAAATCCCTTACAACAAACAAACTCTCTGGTGCTACCTGGAAGTAAATAAGATTGAGGCTGACTTGCCTGAGGCTCCTGGTAAGAGCCGTCTCCTCCCCTGCTCCTCCCAGCCGCTTCTACCCCTGTGGGGGCGTCCGAGTACTCCTTCAAACATTCAATAGCCATCTCTAGAGTGTGCAGTCCCAAGTTGGTTACTTCAGCGATTAAACAACCACGTCTACTCCGTAGAATAAAACAACTACCCTACAGGCCACACATCACAGCAGGACACTCTGAAGTCCTTGGGCCCCCTCTTTCCCGGGAGGCTATGCTACCTACTCCAGTGCCCCACCCACTCCCAGGAAGCCCTAACTTGCTTTACTGGCAGCAGTGTTCCCTCTAGTGATAGGTCAGTGATGAGGAATCTTCCTTGCTGTCAACTAGATCTGGTGGAAGTCCGCTGCGCCCCGCGCTTGCATCCGTTCCCAGCCATCCAGGCTGTGGTGCTGACCCACCCACCTCAGACACACAAGGAGGCACCCTGGCTCCCAAATTTCAGTCTGTTCTGTGTCAGACTCTTCCTGTCTCATAGTCCGTAAGCCCTTGTCCTCAGGCCCATTCCAGAGGCTCTGTAGCCCCCAACCTACTCTGTGGGTAGTCTGTGAGTGTGTGAAGGGGGGCTTCTTCTTGGCTGACACACAGAGCTCACTGGGCCCTGGCCTCTCATCACCCTGGGCTGCTGCAGTTTGTAGCCCTGGGTCCTGCAGAATTGCTGTGGCTGCCTCACTTCCCCCATCTACTGAGTCCAGGAGGACAGGGAGCCATTTACTTTTTTACTCATCTTGTCTTTTCCCAGATGTTCACTACAGACAGACATGGTTGAGCTGGATGGAACACTTAGTCCCGACCACCCGTGTGTCATAGTCTGGCAAGGAAAATAAGTAAATAGAAAACTATAATATGGGGGCACATGGGTGGCTCAGTCGGTTAAGTGTCTGACTTCAGCGCAGGTCATGATCTCACAGTTCATGGGTTCGAGCCCCGCGTCGGGCTCTGTGTTGACAGCTGGCTTAGAGCCTGGAGCCTGCTTTAGATTCTGCGTCTCCCTCTCTCTCTGACCCTCCCATGCTCACGCTCTCTCTCTCTCTCTCTCTCAGAAATAAAAAACAAACAAAAAAGAAAACTATAATATGATGTGAGAAATCTATGATATGGCTAACTTTGGGAGGCTGTGGAAGAGCGTAAGGGGGCAGCAACAGAGGTTGGGGAACCGAAAAATCTTGGAAATACTGTACTGGCCTCTAAAAGAACCCCCAAACACCCCCCCAAACAAAAACAAACAAACAAATAAACAGCATGTACAAAGGCCCAGAGGGGAACAGGAGGGCAGTATGCTGGTGTGCAGATTGGGAATGCCAAGGTGGACAGGCCTTCATGTGATGGGGACAGAGAGGAGCCATTAGGTGTTCATGCGAATGCCTTTCTTCTAAATGAGAAATGCAGGCTGTGAGCTGCCTGAGACACTTACATTGGGCCCTAACATGAAAAACTCTGCAGTGACTAGACATGACCTGATACTTCCACTTGCTGCGAGGTGGTCGGGGTACCCCGCCACTTTCATTAGGGCTGAGAGGGCCTCATAGTGAGGGCATCATGTCATTGACATGGAAATAAAAGATCCAGACTCTACCAGACTGAGATGGTCCTTTCCTTGGGTGGAAGCTAAATTGAAATTCTAAAATGACCTTGTTGTCATTTGTCTGAATACAGTTGGTTTCTTCTGGTTCTATTAAACCAAGGCCCGGATTCCAGAAACAGAAATCCAAGCTGTCATTGCCCATTCATTGAAGCAATTGGTATTTTGGTATTGTAGGGAGACGTGCCGGCTCATGTTTACAGAACTGTTTCCATTTGATGACAACACAGTGCCACTGAGAGAAGTCACCCTAAGGAAAAATCTGTTTTCCTTCCATCCCGAAAAGAAAGCTCGTACCATATCTGAGAGAAGGAGCATGTCCAGCATTCGGAGATAGCAGCAGACCCTCAAAGAGAAATCTGCCTTCCTCTTGTTTACCCAGAGGCCAAGTGGGGGTTGGAAATATTTTCAGAAGAAGAACTTCATACCTTCCTCACTCACATTCCCGTTTCCCGTAATTAGCCAAGTCCTAATTATTCCCTGTATTGTCTCTGCCACATTAGTTTTGTGAGACAATGGTGTGTGAGACAATGGTGCATAACTCAAACACAGGGCCAATCTAAATGAGAAACTGGCGGAGGGCTCCTGGGACGATTGCATTATTCATGAAAAGGCATCAGAACAATTGGAGGATAGCGTTAGATTTTAAATCACAGCAGCAATTACAAGACAATTATCCAAAATGGTGTAATTGCCGCAGCTCCGGGGTGTGGGGCACACCCCCGCACAGTGGCTGTGCCACTTTCTTTTAATACCGTGAGGAAGACCGGTATGTCCATTGTAAGAGGAGAATGTACACGAGAAAACATTTGTGTTCCTCCCTCTGGGCCACAGAAAGCTAGCGACCAGAGCCTCAGTGAAAAATGGAGCCTGAGGCCACACCCAAGTCTTTGAGGATCCCTTGCCTTGCTGGCTCCAAAATAGGCTGCTTTTGGGTATTTGACCCTGTCCTTGGGTGGCTTTCAGTCCAGGCACAGAGGCTGAATCCTACTTTTTCTAGATGATGTTCCTCAGCCAAGGATACCCTATACGAGGCAATGGGAAGTCACTTGCTCCGCAGGCAGCAAACGAGGCGTTACTCACCGTGCCAATACCTAGAGGCACCTGGCTGGCTCAGTCCATTGAGCGTCTGACTTTGGCTCAGGTCATGATCTCGAGGTTTGTGAGTTCAAGCCCCGCATGGGGCGTGCTATGGTCACAGAGCCCGCTTTAGATCCTGTCTCTCTTTCTTGCTGCCCCTGCCCTGCCTGCACTCTCTTAAAAATAAAGAAAATATTTTCGAAAACTTACTATTCCAATAGTTAGTGGCAGCATCATTTCGTATCTGCTATTATAAAAGCAGCCACCATATCCTCAGTGCATAAGACATACAATATACTTTTCATATCTTATTTCACTTAAACTCAGTGGGTCTTGGTTTTCTTTGCGCCATCTATTCAACAAATAATTATCTATCCTGCATCTTCTTTTTATCAGGCTCTGTTGGGTTGTATCAATGACAAAAGAGCCCTGTCTTCTTGGAGGCTGCCTCATGGATACGATGTACTGTCTACAGCACCAGCTTGGCCAAATGTAATTGGTATCAAAACATTGTCTAGGTCTTTTCTAATCTCTCTTCTTTTCTTCTCCTTCCTTTCCTTCTCTGCTTTAGAACTCTGAGTCTTTTCCACTCAACAAACACTGCTTAAGCACCTATTTAACAATATCTGGCAATATCTAAAATGGGCATATGCTTTGTATAATAAAATCACTATTAGATCTTTATTGTACAATGTACTTGCACAGGGTTGCTAAGATATGTTCAACAATATGCACTACAGTGTTGTTTGTGACAGTTCCAAACTGCAAATGATGCCAAGTGTCCATCAATAAGAGGACTATCAAGTAAATTAGGGGGCTTCTATACAGCAAGATATTACACAGCTGCTAAAAGAATGTACCCATTACGGGAAGGTGTCCGGGACTCCCATGAAGTAGAAAAGGCAAGTTTCACAACAGTGTGTACAGTTGGAGCCCATATTTGTATTAGAAGTTTCACACATTTACATTTACATTTCACTTTAGAAAAAAGGCTGGAAGGATTTGCATCAAATTATTATATTTGAGATCATTATTATATATCTGGGAAGTATGTTGGGAATAAAAAAGAATTTAGCTTTCTTCTTTGTCTTCTGATTTAAAGCATATATAGATTATTTTAAACATAGTTTTGGTCAAACATCATTTTGGTCAAATATTCTTTTCTTCTTTTAAGAGTTTATTATTGTTTTAAAGTTTATTCATTTATTTTGAGAGAGACAGAGCACACGAGGGTGGGAGGGGTAGAGAGAGAGAGGGAGAGAGCGAGAATCCCCTAGAGGTTCTTCACTGACGGTGCAGAGCCCGATGTGGGGCTCAAACCCATAAACCCAGAGATCACGACCTGGGCCGAAATCAAGAGTCAGATGGTTAACTGACAGAGCCACCCACGTACCCCTTTAAAGATTTTAGTTTTAAGTCATCTCCACACCCAATGTGGGGCTCGAACTCACAACCCCAAGATCAAGAGTTGCATGCTCTACTGACTGAGCCAGCCAGGCACCCCTCAAATATTATTTTCTGAAGGTGTTTGCGGATAAGATTAACACGTAAATCAGAACACTTTGAGTAAAGATTACCCTCCATAATATGGGTGGGTCTCATTAACCAGTTGAAGGCCTTAATAGAACAGAGACTTGTCTCCCCAGAGCAAGAAGGAGTTCTGCCAGCCGACTGCGTTTGGACCTGCACGCCAACTCTTCCTCGAGTCTGCGGGCTCCTGGACTACCCCTACCCTACCTCATAAGACTTTGGACTCACCAAACCTCCACAGCCACATGAGCCAATTCCTTAAAATAAACCTCTCTCTCGTTCTCTCTTTTGTATACACATATATGCATCCTGTTGTTTCTGTTTTCAGGTAGTTGGTGAGCACACCAAAGGGTGACTTAGGGAATGTTTTGGAGCTCCATAACTTCCTTCAGCCACCCCCAAATACACATAAAACCTGAGTGTGGTGTGCTTGCTTGGCCAAAGCAGCTTCAAGAAAGTCCTCAATCTCCAGAGACTGCCTCTGGAGAAAAGGTATGTAGGTTTGGAAAGCATCCATTTCTTGTGACCAGCAGGGCCTGGGCCCCGGCCTCCAGGTCTCCTAAGGTCTCTCAGCCTCTAATATAAGACCCTCCCACCCCAGTGGACAGGCCCACTGTCCAGGGGTGTCCAGGGTAAAGGGGTGCGGGTGCAGGTGAAGGATTCCCATCTCCAGACTTAGAAGTTTGGTCTCCAAACCTAGAAGCTCCATCTTCCTATCTTCCTTGAACTCATCAATGGCCCTCAAATATAAAGAAAGCAAAAAAAAAAAAAAAAAGAAAAAGAAAAACAGAAAAAAGAAAGCAAATCATGAAAAGTTAAAAAGGATGACTTTGTAAAAGCAAGAAAAACATCTAAATACACAGGGTGAAAGAATAGGATATTAATGTAAAAATGTCAACACTGATTACAGCTGTGAAAAATTATGCAAATGAATGGTTGTATTACTGTATTACTGTAAAGAAATAATGGAAAAGAAAATAAATGGAAAATAAAAACAGAAATCACTATGGTGGTAGCGGTATGGGGAGTTCTCCTCTCCCCCAACAAGAGCTTATTTAGTATTGCTTTTGTTGCTTGTCAGTCAAAAAGAAGTCAATCAAAATGGAAAAATGGGTGAGATCTTTTTTTTTTCTGAAGAGGCTAGGTTTGTTTATCTCTACTGGGCTTGTTTCTTAATGTCTAGGACTTCTTAAATTTTTAAAAAATGCTTACTTATTTTTGAGAGAGAGAGACAGAGACAGAGCACAAATGGGGGAGGAGCAGAGAGAAAGGGAGACACAGAATCTGAAGCAGGCTCCAGGCTCCGAGCTGTCAGCACAGTGCCCGACGCTGGGCTCGAACCCACCAACCATGAGATCATGACCTGAGCTGAAGTTGGATGCTTAACCGACTGAGCCACTGAAACTAGAATGAGCCTGGGGCAGCACTTCTGTTATTCACACCTATTAGAGGGATCTCATTTAACGGCTGCCCCAGTTACGTAAGGTACATATGATTTGTTAACATGAGTTTTCAAAATCTAAGGGTCAGCAGAGTTGGTTTCTTCTGGAGTTCCTTTCTTTTTCTTTTTCCTTCTTTTCCTTTTCCTTTTCCTTTTCCTTTTTTCCTTCCTTCCTTCCTTCCTTCCTCCCTCCCTCCCTCCCTCCCTCCCTCCCTCCCTTCCTTCCTTCCTTCCTTCCTTCCTTCCTTCCTTCCTTCCTTCCAGTAGACTTCATGCCCAGCATGGAGTCCAACAGGTTTGAACTCATGACCCTGAGACCAAGATGTGAGCTGAGAACGTGAGTAGAATGTTTAACCGACTGAGCGGTCCAGGTGTCCCTTGTGGAGTTTCTGAGGGAAAATGTGTACTGACCCTCTCTTCTAGTTTCTGGTGGTTCTCACAGTCCTTGGGGTTCCTTGGCTTGAGACCTGGCACTTTAATCTCTGTCCCCACCTTCACATGCATGTTCCCTTGTGTGTGTATCTGTGTCTCTTTTCCTCTTCTTATAAAGACAATTGTTACATTGGATCAGGGGGTCACTCTAACCCAGTGTCACTTCATTTTAACTTGCTTATATCTGCCATGAGCCTATTTCCAAATAAGGTCACTTTCACAGGCACCCAAGGCTAGGACTTTAACAGAGCCTTTCAGGGAACACAATTCAGCCAACAACAGAGGGAGTCAAACCCAGTCTCTCTGAAACCAAAACTATGCTTTGCGTGAGGCCCTTGGAAATCTTGAGAGCACAGTTAAAGTAGGGATTTTACAGGTAGGAAATGAGGCAACAGATATTTGGAAAGTTATTGTAATGGTCTGCAAATGCACACTGAATAATTGATATGTTAATAAAAGACCTCACAAGTACACTTGGAAATACTTAAATAAGCAATGCCTGAAATAATGTGAAAAACGGGTAATTCAAGAGCAGTGGATGGCAGCCTGTCTTCTGTGAATGCTGGGTTCATCACAAAGTGAATTCAGCTCTTCATTTTTAACTCTACGAGTAATAATTGTGACTTTTTATGACTAAAAAGTGTTGACCATCTCTTCCGTCAAAGAAAGTGTAATTTGTTGGTAAGTTGACACTGCCTCCATTATATATATAGGAATAATTTATTCATCTCCTTGATCCCAGTACATAACATCAAATAATGCAATAGCTACACACACACACACACACACACACACACACACACACACACACACACTAATTACAAAGCACAGCTCAGTGTTAAAGTGCAAGATTCAATTGTAATCTGCACATTTTTCTCTCAAGTATTTTCCAGCTCTGACAATCATTTCTATGATTCAGATTCAATCACATGATTCTGATTTTTGCTGGAAAATCCAAACCAAAAGAAACAGTTTAATTTGCTGACTGCACTGAAGGAACATTGCTCATCACATTATCCAAATTTCAAATCTATGCCACATAATGGGAAAATTAAATTTTCTCATTGTTAAAAATGATCAGAATCATTCAGCAGCAAGCCTCCAGGTTACGGATTCTCTAATTCCCTTGTATCCTGAATTCTTAATTAATTATATTCTGAGACGGGCAAAAAGTCCCTTTGTGCTCAGAGCCCAAGCCTTTTTCTGTGCTAGGTGAATTATTTACACAGTAAATCTTATCACAGCCTTTCAGTTCTGTCCCCAAAGTTGCTGCCCTTTTGGTCATTTTAATCTCACTCCTCTCAGAGCTAATTTCCGACCATTTAGAACAAGCATGCCCACCGTTAGCCTTCCCACACACCAAGATCTCGTCACCCGTCGCCGAATACCTTTGTGACCCAGTTAAATGCCATTTCTCTCTGGGTCACAGAAATGACACAACCTTAAAATCTCTGCTTCAAGAAGGAGGACCTGGGATTGATCAGGGACTCGGCTTCATTAGGAAATGCCAGGACGAGAAGGATGATGAACCTTTGTACGGATAGGTGTCTGCATCAAAGCCCTGTCTCTCCTATCTGTGCAAAACACATTTATTTAAACAAGACGCTTGATAATGCACCAAAGAGTGTTCTCAGGAAGCATGACTCCAGAGAACACCTGAGGTTGAAGCCAAAGGATATTTCTTTCTTATGAATAGTCTTAACCATTCTGGACTGAACTGTTTCTCTAGTAGCCAGATGAGATGGGGCCCCTGGAAATGATTAAAGCCCCTTCTACACAGTGGAACCTGAATGAAAATTAGGAAAAATGATATGTGGCTACCATTTGAGTGCTTATTGTTTGCCAGACACTGTACTAAGCTCTTTGCATGAATTGCATCACTGTTTCTTGTAACCTACCTCTCTTATAGAGTATGCAACTAAAGTACATAGTGATTAAGTAATTCACCCAAGTTCACATGAGGCTAGTGTGTATTAGGAGTCCAAGTCAAAAGTCCCACTGTGCTTCCCAGACATTAATGTGCATGCATATGAATTCTCTGGAGAGCTTGGGTACATATAGATTCTAACTCAGTGGGTCTGGGACTCCATATTTCTAGCATGCTGGGGGATCTCTGGTGAGACAGATGCTGCTGGTCTGTGGACCAAAATTGAGGACCAAGGTGGTAGTCCCTAACTCTAAAGACTCCAAAGTGATACATTACGGTTCCTCTGAATGCTCCTTCTTTGTTTTCAACTGATGCAAGCTCATATGGAAAGTCACATTTTTAAGGATTCCTTTGAGCTTTTCTACAGCACAGAGATTAGACCATTTCAAAGCTAAAAGTTGTGGAATAATGATCGTTCAGACATGGCCTGATGTTATAAGGCCATCAGCATTCGATCTCTATGGAATCTGCTTATGTTTTCCTGGGTAAAAGGAAAAGTCCTAATGTAGGGCCGGAGAGCTAGACAGTTAGTGTCTCAGAGAGAATGAGTTCTTGGTGCTCCTGCCAACCAGCAATCCAGCCCTCCTCTAGGAGCCCTGCCTAACAGACGAGTAGCACATGTGACGATATCTATAGAAGCGGGGACTTCCAGGGTCAGTTCTCCTGGCAGTGGTGAGTTGCCATAGCAGTCTCCAACCTAGGATCTCCTGAGAATCTGGAGCAGCAGTGTGGCTTCTGGAACACTAAGCCAGCTCCACGGGCTTGGTTTGACAGAGAGAGCTCTATAGTTTTCTACATACTATGTATACCTATTGATAGGGTTATTATTTGGTGAAACCACTTTAAAGGCAATTAAAATAGAAGAAATGCTTAGACTTTAAAAATGGACAGATGTTTTGACTTAAAAATTCTGCTTCCAGAGGAGAACCTGGGTGCTTTAGTGTGTTAAACATCAGATGCTTGGTTTCAGCTCAGGTCATGATCTCACGGTTTGTGAGTTCGAGCCCCGCACCGGACTCTGTGCTGACAGTGTGGAGCCTGCTTGGGATTCTCTCTCTCCCTCTCTCTCTGCCCCTCCCCTACTCACTGTCTCTGTCTTTCTCTCAAAAGAATAAACTTATAAAAATAAAAAATCAATAAATCAATAAAAATTCTGCTTCCAAACATCTATCCTTCAGAAGTACCAACACATGTGCACATTGGCATAAGGATGTACATGGGAGCACTATCTGTAATATCTGGACAGTAAAACAGCCTGATTAAAATAGCATGATTAAATATATTATGGAGTTCCCATCGCATGGAAAACAATGCAGCCATTAAGAAACTACAGCACTAGCCCGTGAAGATGTCAAAGACAGATGGCAAATGCAGCAAGTTTCAGGATAATCAGATCCCATTGTGTAACTCCCTCCCTCCCATTTACATATATGTATTTGTACGTATACCGGGAGTCTTCATCACCCGAACCCTTTACTGTTAGGAGGTTGAACAGCAGAGAAAAGGTATTCGCACTAAGACGGTATTCACCAATGAACTGAAAGCGTATAAAAATATTTTCTAGGGCAACGTCTCTGCCTGCTTGGCCCTGGAGTCAATATCTGTGCTGCTCTGGCTCTAGCTGATCATGGGTTCCCAGAACTTCATGCCAATCCCATGCAAGGTGCTGAGGGCGCTAAATGAAAGGGCGTCATTGGCAAACAGTGCATGCTTTCCTGAAGTCTGAGAAAGTGATAGGGGAGAGGCATTTGAATCTTATAGAATCCCAAGGGCCAAGGAAGGGCTGCTAGATCAGAAATTGTAAAAAGGCAATCATCAAGGAGGATCACAAAAGGGCACTCAGTAGAGACTAACTGGAATGTAAAGTGTTTCAGAAATGTCCCTTACATAGTTAAAGAAACTATATTTTGAAGGTAGAAGATACGAGGGGATGTCAGTTGCAAAGTGAAAAGGACCTTTCATGCTTTGTTGGGGACGCCTTTGGATTGTGTCTGTCTTTTCATGAGAAAGTACTTATGTATTACTTAGAGTGGTATTTTTAAAATTCCCAAAGGCGTATTTATAAAAATTCGCCTTTGAAAAAGCATGTCAGTGTGTATCTCCACAGAAAATGTCCTGAAAGAATATACTCTGATAAAATACAAGTGATTGTTTTTGGTGACATATAGAGGGGTTCTTTATGCCCTTCTTTCTCCTGTCTTCATTTTCTTGTTTATGTCATGAACTTGCACTGGTTTGGAGTAAGAGGAAGGAAGGAAGAAGGGAGGGAAAGAAGGAAGGAAGGGAGGGAGGAAGGAAGGAAGGGCAGTACAAACGATGAAGGAAACACTAAAAATATGTTCTAGAATTTTCTACATTTAAGTCACTTGTTCCTGCTTGGTTTGTTAGGCTGTTTTAATTTGTGTGCCAGTTTGTCCCAAGTTATCATTTATTGTTTGATATTTAGGTTGTCCAAATCTTCTTTATTAAAAAAATATAAAATAGGTATAATTGGCTAAAAATTAATTAGAATTTAACAAGTAACAAGATGGATACAAGGGGTGCTTGGATGGCTTAGTCAGTAGAGCATGTGACTCTTGCTTTTAGGGTCATGAGTTTGAGCCACATGTGGGCATGTGGAGCTTACTTAAAAAAAAAAAAAAGAATCAAGACATAAATGGAACAATTTTGAGAAATGGGCCAAATGATTTAGGATGAAGATCTAGGTTGGAAAACTACCCTGCTGGACCCAAATTAGCAGTTAATCCAAAACTAGTGACTGGTGATGGTAATTTTTACTCAAATCACAGTATCCATTTGGTTGAAATTTCAGAGGGATTCTGCAGGGCCTGCCAGGTCGGCTGCTATGCTCTTAAAGGCCTTTTTTTTTTTTTTTTAAAGTTTTTAAAATGTTTTATTTATTTCTGAGAGAGAGACAGAGAGACAGAGAGACAGCGTGAGCAGGAGAGGGTCAGAGAGAGGGAGGGAGACACAGAATCAGAAGCAGGCTCCAGGCTCTGAGCTGTCAGCACAGAGCCCGACACGGGGATCAAACCCACGATCCGTGAGATCACGACCTGAGCGAAGTCAGACACTTAGCTGACTGAGCCACCCAGGCATCCCACTGAAATGCCTTCTTACAAAGTAGGCCCTTGGCTGGTATCTGGGATTGGAACTTTGGGAGAGGCCCACTATTTCGGTATCATTTATTCTGGACACCTGCATTTCCTTCTCGGAGTCTGGAATTTTGGTAAGTCCCAGGCAGAGGCTGACAGATGACACTAACCTCCCATAAAACTGCATGAGGAGTGTGTAATGAGCTCGCCTGGTTGGCAGTAGTTCATAGCTGTGAGTACAAATATATGCGGAGTCCTGAGTCCTAAGGGATCATCACAACTGGGAGTGGTCTTAGGGACTCCTGACCCAGGCATGGAAAAAGAACCAGCAGAGAATGAATGAAGATAGACATGGAAAGTCTTTTTCTTTTCCTGTTTGCCCAACAGACCAGCGCTATTTCTTAACTGACAGGTCTGGATTGCTCCGTGATGTTTGAGGCACGGATGGAGATGTAAACAGATTCTCCTCCTGCTAAGGGCGGCCACATGAAAGGCATGGATGTGAATATTTTCCTGTTGCTCAATTCATGACCATATCACTGTGCTGTTGGGATGAAAGGCAAGAGATTTAGAGTGTTTTCAATACTTGCCTGTCTTGAAATGCTTCTCACTGCAGTTACTAAATTCAGCAGAATGAGGAGGGATTTACGAGGTCAAGGGGATTCAGCTGGAGACATCACTGGTTACATTTCCAAGCAAGAACATTTAGCGAAGGCCAGGGTTGTACTGGAACCTGGGAAACAGAGACGGTGAAAACAGGACTCTGCCCTCAAGAAGCTGATGGTCTAGTCGGGGAGCCGGAGGTAAAAGCCGGGGCTGGCTCTGGATGGGCTTGCACGAGCCACTACTGGTTAGCCTTTCAGGAATTTGTAAGCCTGTTCACATTACTTTAGTAGTTTGAAGTCATCCATGTTGGCAGTAACGCCGAAGTGGCCAGTGCACCAAATTGCCACTCCCCTTCTTTTATCCAGTTTGCTGCTCAGCATTTACCTGGGCACCACTGTGGGCTGGACGAGGAACCAGAGGCTCTCAGAACACCTGGCTTCGCAGTAAGGATTTTCAGCAAGGAGAAACTGGATGCCTGGCCGGGGCGTTCTGCAGAGTGGCTCCTGGATCCTGGAGGGGGTGGGGCAGGCATTTTGGCGCAGGCGCAGGCAGGGCCCACTCTAGCGCCTATTGGGAACCCTTGGGGCGGGAAAGAGGGCGGTTTTTTTTTTGCTGCCAGGGCTCAAACATGTCCGTTCTGCCAGGAGGCCCCAGCCCTCCCTCACCAATGCAAGGCAGAGAGTGCCCTTCTCCTTCTGGACTCCTTCCTGCTTTCAAGCTAACTTCTTGTAATGTCACTTCCTCTTCAAAGTATCAATTTGCAGGGGCACCTGGGCGGCTCAGTCTGTTAAGCATCCGACTCTTGATTTTGGCTCAGGTCATGATCTCACGTTGGAGACTGAGCCCCATGACTGACTCTGCACTGGGTCTGGGCATGGAGCCTCATTAAGATACTCTTTCTCTCTCTGTCTCTCTTCTCTCCGTGCCTCCCTCCCCGTGCGCATACACTTTCACCCTCCACACTCTCTCCCTCTAAAAGAGTAAAAAATTAAACCCCCCCCCCCCACACTTCTGTATATATTTCAACTTTTACTTTGTATGGAAATTTTCCAAGAGCTTTGTGGAGGAAAACTCAAGTGCTAATTGTGCTCCAAAGTTTTTGACATTTTCGTTTAGGGAAACAAGTACTAGAGAAGCTGCCTAGAAGGTGTGGGGAGGTATTTAGGAGATAGATATTTCTGCAGAGGTGGGCTCCTTAGCCCTTGTTTTGTAAGCCTCCAGGGCTATGTTCTGTCTCATCAGGGAAATTCCCTACAGGGTATATGTCCAGTGAGAAGCTAGAGAGGATTCCAACACATGTGTCTCAGAACCAGTGGAAGTTTTTCTGGAGGTAAGAAGTCTCTGAAGAAAACACCATCCCCTGCAAAATATGACTCTCTAAGTTCCACATGAGTAATTAACTGGAGACAATAAAAGGAAGCACTTAAAAAGGGTCAACACAATTGCTAGTTTCATTTTTTTTTACTTGAAAATGTGTTTTAACCATCAAATTTTGGCAATTACAAACCTGTACACTGTTGGGTTGTTTTTTTGTGGTTTTTGTTTTTGGCTGTCTTTTCGTTGTTGCTGATGTTTGTATTTTTTTCTTTTCTTTCTTTCTTTTTCCTCTCTCTCTCTCTCTCTTTTTTTTTTTTTTTTTAGAAAAAGAACACAAGATAGAATACTGCCAACAGCAATATATGCAGAAACAATCCATATCTGAAAGGGACAAGATTCACTTGAAGTGTTAGCTTTCCCCTTTGCATAAGGTTTGGCATGTGACATGTGTGCAAGTTTAGGGGAGTGCGCGTGCATGTATGCAAAGAAATGACATACTTCATCTGAATCTGAAATGGCATAAAAATCAGGTACATAGTAATTGGGCAAAACACATTTGTTTTTTAAAAAATGTCAATTACAAACATTTTCTTGGAAACAGAGAAAGTTAAATGAAAACCGTAGAACCAAAGAAAGGTTACAGTACATTTTGAAATGATTAAAAAACATTATTTGCAAATCTAAAATCCTGTGTGTGTGTGTGTGTGTGTGTGTGTGTCTCTCAAAAGTGGCAGACCAACAGCATGAGTGACTTAGAATTATATTCGACCCCCCCAAATTAAAGCATCCTGATAGGCATCAAATACAGTATCTACAAAAGCCTGGAAAATTGAAACCATTATATACAATTTTATAAATATTTGAAACACCGAAACATACATCTTTTACAAACCCGCCTGTTTGTAACAGGTACATTTACAAGACAATCTCTCCGATACAGTGCTTAAAAAGAACTGCTTCCATTTCCTGAACATGTTTGTCACTTCCCCAAATGCAGTAGTATGGGCTCAGAAAGTTGTTAAGTAGTAGCAATTCAGGTATTTGTTTGCCGGAAGGGTGCTGCGGCCCATATCAATGGATCCAAACACACTTCAAATGACTGTACGATTCTCCAGTGCATCTTCAACACTGGCAGAGACTAATTATGGCCTTTGTGTATTATTACATACTTGTAATTATTGCTTTTCATTATTACATAAGGAAAGAAAATCTTACTTTTTCCTACTTCTTAGCCAGCTGGCTAAATATTAACGGATGCCAAACCCACAAATGGTGACTTTAAACCCTAGAATTATACAGCCAGAAGCTTAAAGCCGTTGTGGATTTCCACCAGAATAATGTGCAGTTGAACGTCGCAGGACAAAAACCAGCATAAACACGAAACCGCCTTCTCACAGACCACACAAAATGATGACTCTGAAGTAGCGCCTCTTCAAATCTCCATTTCTCATGGTTATGAAACTAGAAACACAAAACATAAAAAGCCTAACTACTTTAGCAGTATCTGTGCACTGGGAGGGTAGAAGTGTGAAGAAACCAGACAATTACCTGGGCAGGCCCTGCAAAATGAACACTAGGATCTTCCTGAATTCTTTCCCAGGGAAGTGTTTTCTGGGTCTCAATTCCCCCGACTTTGATTACGTAGACATAACATTAGTAGGGGCAGTGGGTGGGGTGGGGGTGGGAAGAAGTAGGAGTTGGCCGGTGGTATGTTTCTTTTACTTGCTTTTTTCCTAGGCTGTGCTAGTGATTCCCAGGGGCGGTTCCAGATAAGTTCCAGGAATGTATCATCAATTCCCTTTCCAGGCCTTCAAACTGATTGTCTGACAGGGTAAACCTCAAGTGCATAGACTTGACCTGCTCTCATTACAACTACTAGGTCTTGGACAATGGCATTTCATGACTGGGCAGGATGTGAGGAAATGGAAAGCTCGCACGGTATGGAACTCAGCAGCAAAATACTTGCGGAAGAAAGCAAATGAACACGTACGTTACTCATCGTTTACAGCCCCATAGCTGCTGCTAACTACAGGACATGCATCACCCACCCAGTCCCGATACTTTTAACCTAACAAGAATGTCTGCAACACAGGTGAAGTGCCAACAACAGGGTATGGAAAATGGCTTCTAGGAGGTAGCACATGCATGTGAGAAGAACAGGAAAGACAATTCCTGGCTCACCTATTTCCCATGTGGTTCCTCATGGTGCAAGGGGTAGGAACAAACATTGGGCCTGGTGGCGGGGGGGCGGGGGTGGAGAAACAAACGTTTCCAGTAGGAAACGTTATAATCAGAGTTTCACTATAATTGATGCCTGGTCTGAGTTCCATTCTGTAATTATCATACCAGCTTCACTTTAGCAAACATTCATTTGGTAAAAGCAGCATTTTGATAAATGGCCAAAGAAATGTGTGAACTCTGTGAGTGCATCCTTCCCAGGGGGGCTGCAAGGAAACATGAGATTGTAACGCTTCTAGGGAAATAATCTCCATGAACTCTCTTCTAGCATATTCCAAAGCAGGATGTGGGAGGTCAGTGGAAGCAGGCAGACACCATGTCCCAGGAAGGTTAGTGGCGAGTGGTATTGTATAGAAAGAATATTGGAAGAATAATGGGTTCTAGTCTCTGTTCAGCTACTTAACTTCCCGTGTGAGTTTGGTCAAGTCCCATCCCCTCTCTGGCCATGTTTCCTCTTTGATAAAATAAGGGGATTGGACAAGCAGATCTCAAGGACCCTTCAGGCTCTTTGAATCAGCAGTCACCTCACCTATTTCCATGTTGGCCTAACTGCAAACCATTTTGTAACCTACAGGGAAATCTGGTTACCCCCACAGGGAGAGGATGTCATGTGCTTAAAGGTAATGAATCACAACATAACACATGCTTGTCTGGTATACATTTAGCTGCAGAAGATCAGGGGAAGAGATGCTGAAGAGAGAGGTATTTTATATAGGTCAGAGCAAAGAGTGTGCACAATTTTCTTGGGTGACTTCACGAATGCATTAGGATCTATTTATTCCTTCATTACTGTGTCAGTCAGGCATTCTCCCCGGAGGAGATGCTGTGTAAGCAGTAGTGACTCATCGGCATTAATCTCATTGTAATGTTTCCTGGGGGCAAGAAATGAATTGTTGGTTTTACTTTGATGGTTTTTATGTCATTGCATTATTAAAAGTGTAGCAGTGATTCTATTATAGACCATTAGTTCATCATTTTCTCCGTGATTCTTGCAAATGTGCTTCTTGTATAAGAAAAATACCAGAGACTTTATTCTCAAAAGCAGCCTCAGTGAAATTCATTTATTTCAAGACCACAGTGCAGATAATGCTTCCATGAGTAGGTCCGACCAAGAGATGGGAAGAGGAGAAAAGCTGAGCAATCTGTGAAGTGTCTTGTGTACTTAGGAAGCTTGGGAATGAAAAGGAAGTTTTTTTTTTACAATGAACTTCAGCAACACTGACTCCTACAATGTAACAGACGGACTAAACACAACTGAAGCAACTAAAAATATGTCTGAGTGGATGATACACGGATTCAGGACAGTACAATTGACACACCAATGCCATATGTCACCAAAAACTGTGGACAAAGAGATTTGCTCATGAAGCAGATAGTGCAAATATGCATTTATTTACCATGGCCACTGTGCACGCGGCCATAATCTGATTGAAGCAAAAGAGGAAAGTCACTCAACTTGTTAACCTTAAGCTTCGAGTACTGGGTTATTATATTTCCGGTGGGATGATTCCCCCATCAAGTTGGGAAACTCCTACGGCCAAAGCCCACGTGTCAGAAGAGAGGAGAACCCCAGGTGTAATTAAACATTACACGTCTTTCAAATAAGAGTTTAGTTCTGGAAAACTATAACAAAATATTATTCTTTAAAAAGCACAAGTTTTGTTTTAAGTTAATACAAATGGCAGTACCAAAATAAAGTTAACTGAACCAGAGCAAAATATGGCATTTGGTGTTTCTCTAACATTGTAGAGATCAGAGAAACTGGAAGGTCTGCCTCACCGGCAGGATTTTCAACACAGTCCAAATCCCCAAATCTTCACGTTACCTTTCCTCAAGAGCAGCCTTATTGAGTGCAAGCACATATTTGTACATAGGCCCGGACACACACACTATTATAATTTATACACAAGAACTAATCTACTGTCTTCTTTTCCAAACATAATTGCATTTATAGTGATGACGCTACCAACTTGGGATAACACTTAGATTTGTATCTGCATTATCAGGAATTGTGATTATCCAGCTGAAAACGTTCAAAGTGTACTTCCCTTTTTTTCCTGAACTTGAATTCTGCTTAAACCTCTAACTACGTCTTATCCTAGAGAACAATGTGCTAAGGTACACCTTTTTTCCTTCTTTTTTCTTCCCTGATTCTCAGAACAAAGGCCAAATCTGCAGCAATGTTAAAACTGTAGCGATAGGAATATTTACTGGAAAACACAAAAACAGATAATCACATTCTTTCTAATGTGTGAACAATGTTAACTTTCTCCCCAACCCACAAAAGCGAGCCCAAATATCCTCATATTCCTCTCCATGGATACCCTTCTCAAAGATCATAAAGCCCAACTATATGGATGCTTAACACAAACAAACAAAAATAACTAAGCATACAAACCATGTTACCCAAACCTAATTTTATAGCTGAAAACTGGACAGCTTATTAAAGAAAAATAGAGTTGATTTTAAAGGCTTCAGCCCATTTTCTTGTTTATTCTTTTTAATAATATTTGTTTCTCTTTTCTTTTGCCTAAGAGACTAACTTTTCTGACCATCATAACTACTGTTTTAAACCTCCCCCCCACCCCCATTGGCTCAAAATGACATGCAACAATGCCTCTTTGCTGGTTGCCAGTCATTAATACTGCTGGCTCTGCCGTAATGCTTTCCAGGTCCCAATACTGCACAAAGCCATACAAGATGGGCTGTATAACCTAATGGGCGGAGTCGATCCCCCGTGTAGAAACTCGGTGCCTGGTCTTGATCGTGAACACAGGTACCCACTGCAAGGCTATCCATCACCTCTAAGAAACCATTGGAGCCTTTCCTTCCCACCCAGCTGGAGCGGAGCTTATCCGTGACAGCAGGACTTGTGAAGAAGTTCCTGGCGCCAAATAACGTGTTTCTTTCCGGCTGCGGGCTGTAGAGACACGAGGCCGTCCAGCCTCCTTCCGCAGTTCAGCCACAGACAGTGCTGTGAGCCCCGCATAGGCGCGCTGTCTACACCTGGGTCTGGTGTTGAGCCTCCACAAAGGGAATGTGCAGGCTGGCGAGGCTGAGCTCTCCCACGCTCTCGTAGTCACTCATGGCTGCTTCGGAATCGTCAAAGCCGCAGCTGGCCGACACATCCGAGGACGAGGTGCCTCTGGAATTGTGCAAGGATAGAGACACACTGTCCGCTGGGCCGGCTGTCTCTGCGCCCTGGTTCATGCTCACAGCAAAAGTACTAAATTCACAGGCGGCAGGCGGGCCCACCAAATCCGTGTCATTGGGGAATGGGTGGGGAGGGAGGTACTGGCTGGGGTGGAACTGAGGCCTTCTCCTGCAGTCCGGGCTCAGGGTGCTGGCCAGTGAGACGGGCTGGGAGGGGGGTAGGGCCTCGTATTGGTCTGGGAAATCCTCTGGCAGGGGAGGGGGCAGCTGGTCCTGATTCAGGAACTCCTCTTCATGGGGGGGTGGGTACTCGCTGTCGATGTCATAGCCGCCCAGGTAGTAATCACTCTCCAGCTCCCGCGTGCTGCCCTGGTGTGCAGACCCTCCCTCCTGGTTCTCGTAGTTGGGCACTTCCTCAATGTCCGACAGGCGGGCCCCGGGCATCCAGTCAGAGGTGTCCCAGTGATAGGCTGTGGGACAAAAGCCGTTGACAGTTAATTTCCTCCAGACTGCAGCTGGGGCAGGGCTCTGCAAGGAGCAGAGGGGGTAACCTGACATGCAATTAATGTCCAAGACACCCTGAGACGCTGGGGTCAAGTGCATGCTCCTTATAAGGGCTCTATCAGGGACCAGCCATGCTCTGGCCCTGGAACAATGAGGCGATGGCGACTCTGAGAGATGGTGCCTGGTTTTGCAGAGCCTTACACTCAGCCATGCCAGAAGGGATGGCCAGCCGGGGCATGCTGAGGAAACATAGTTCCAGCACCCCTCCCCGCTATTCCCTCTTCCTTTCCACATGCTAAATGCCGAGCGAGGCTGGATGCACACTCCCATAGAGAGGGGTGCATGGGCCATACTGTGGTCCACAGAAGGCAGGGGGATGCATTGCACACGGATGAACTGCACGCACAGTGCGGAGGCTGGGGGTGGGATGCTGGAGGGGCTTTCACCTCCCAATGCCAAGCACACAAGACACCTGGAACATGCAAAATTCAGATCAAAGAAACACAGAAAAGATGGAGGGAGAGGGACACAGAACGAACGAACTTGGCAATTCAAAATGCATTAAGTAAATGTGATGCCGGGGTCATGGCAGAGTCACCTCGGTTGTAGTTCTGTCCTTGATCGATGATAGACACTGTTTAAACACAAAGTGAGAGGTAAACCTGGTAATCCAAGCCATGTGAAAAGGGTAAAGCAGGACATCTTCAATGACTTAAAAAAAAACATGCTCCTGTTTCTCCTCATTGTTGTTTAGGAAATAAAAAGATAAATCTCGTCTGTACCTGGCCCCAATTGTATTAAGTCACTGATAAAAGTTACCTGATTGAAACCAATCCCCCTAGGATTATAGCTTTGAATGATTCCTTAAGTAGTTCCAGCTCATAATAGGTGCTCAGTGATACATGTTGAATGTAAGAAGGAACGTAGTAGCAATCTGGATTCCAAATGATTGGGTACTCTTCTCTTAGAAGGGATTTTATTAAAAAAAAAAAAGAAAAAAAAAGAGTACCCTATCTATTTAAAAACTTATGAACTGGATTTTTTTCCTTCAAAATTGTAAAATTCATTCTAATCTCTAGAGAAACATCCGGTGTCCCCTCAGTTACCAGCTTATTAAAATCACCCCTAGATCAAAGTAACAAGGAAGCCCTATTTCCCAAAGGATAACTCTACACAAAGAAATGCTACGGAAATAAAGTAAATACCTTCATTCTCTATAGTGTCAACTACATTGTTGACAAGCTGAATGACAGTCACAATGGACGCTTGTGGCCAGGAAAAGAAGACGGGGGGAAGGGAAGGACAGTTTCAGGTTAGTCATGTATTTCAGATATAAGTGAACTTCTCTTCACAACAATGGCAACAACAAAGGCGCGGCATGCAAACACCCAAAACCTCCCCAGTTCGTCCAGTAGGCAGTGCTCTGATGGACACTTTTATCTGAGGGTCCTGAGGATACTTGGAACAGAAGGGAAACGGTGGCAAATCTGGGGCCAGTCCTCTGAAAGACATGATCGGCAGGGATTGCTGGATCATAAATTCACACCTCATGGCCCAGTGAAATCAATCTAGGAAGGCAGTGGCTCATCAAACTCATGCTAATTTCTCATTAATAACTCCTGACGGCTCTCCAGGGAAGGCCTCACTATTCTCACGGATAATTATTTGTTGGTCAGCCATGCTGCTCCAAACCAAATGCCAGTGATGGGGGATATCCTTTGCAGGACTGATAGCTTCACGCTCACATGATGCCACTGATAGCCTAGAACAAGCCAGAGCCCAGCTTCTACTGCTGAAGCACTCTACTGGAGTCAGCATCTGGCCTCTGAAATAGTTCGAATCTGGGAAGGAGAATTCTGTGCTCTATACGGGTTGATTTAGCACCCAATAGCAGCAGCTCATGGTGACGTAATCAGGCTTAAAATTAACTTGTTGAAAATTCCTACCACCACACCCTTTAGTCTGGACCAACCCAGAATGTTAAGCATGAAAGCCCAAATGTGTGAGCTTCAGGGCACACGTAGCAGAGCCTGAGCACAGTCAATCAGCTATCAATGCCGGAGCTCTGCCTGGAGTTTGGAAACTATCTGTTCTCGGGTGCTTCTCTATAAAATGCAAACCAGGGGCACCTGGGTGGCTCAGCTGGTTCACATCCGCTTTCAGCTCAGGTCATGATCTGATGGTTCGTGTACTGACAGCTCAGAGCCTGGAGCCTGTTTTGGATTCTGTGTCTCCCTCTCTCCCTGCCCCTTCCCCACTCACGTTCAATCTCTCTCTCAAAGATAAATAAACATTTTAAAAAATGCAAACCAGCAATAACTTTTTTCCAGTTGAGATGTGAGAGAGAGTAAGCATTAAGGCAAACAGATCTGATAGTGTGCCCTTGACCTTCTGAAGTCAGTCAGAAGAGATCTACTCTGATATTGTTGTTATTCCAGCAGTCAGATACACCGGGCTTCTGCACCTCTAAGGAGTGCCCGGGTATTAGGGTGGAAGAGATTTGGGGATGAGGGTGGTGAAAGTAGATTATTTTACTTCCAAGATTGCTTCTATGGCCTTGGAGCTCATGTGTTCCTATATTTACCTGGGGGTGGGGGGGGAGCAAACACTATGTTGTTTTCATTTTGTGCTTCTGACTACAAAATACCCAACATAGGGTTCAGCACATAGGAGAAACTCAGCATGGGTTTATGGGTTGTATGATTACATTAATTCATAAATCAATTTTTACCAATCGCTTATTTATGGGAAAGTGAAGTAAAGTATAGACTAAGGTAATGTGGTCTCTGGGGATGAATACTTGAAACTGTTCTTGATTCACCACCATACAGTGAGCTCTCACTGTTTTATGACCACTCCTGCTTCATCCCCTGGCCCGGAGAGACCGACCCATCCTCCAAAGCTGGTTCCTCAGCTCAGAAAACCCAGTCCAGCATTAGTACCCTCTCCATACATGTAAGTTCCCAAGAGGTAAGGGTAGCAGCTCCAGAGTGTCAGTGAGGTCCAGGAACCACATGGAATTTCGTGCAACATACTGGGTACATTGGGTGTCTGCCTTTTCTAAGGAGCTGGTCCATAACCACAGTATTCACAGGTACTCCAAAGACCCATGACCCCAGGTGATGATAAGGTGAATTCAAGTGAAATAGGATGCCACTTCTATGGAAAGAAGTCTGTGGGAAGGAGGTCTTACCTCTGATTTCTCATGATGGGAAGGCTGGATATACAGTGAAGAGTGAAGAGATCACCAGTCATAAAATTTAAAAAAATAAATCAGTTTTCTAGACAGTGTCATTTGGGATGAGGTGGCTCCATTATGAAAAAAATCAGAGGACGCATTGTCGGAGGTCAGGAAATTTCATCAACCTCTGACATGGACCCCTGGCCTGCCCACAGCTGCAGCTCAATAGGTCATCCCTCAGCAATGACCTCCAACAGTGGGGTCAACCAAAATGCTGATGAACGCGCTCACAAGTTCATGATCAGGTCACAAAACAGACCGGGTGACATCACCTTCCTCCCGCCCACTGACCGCCTGCACAGAAGGCAGAGCCCACCTAGGGGAACACATCTGCAGACTGCTCACCATTGTCGTCGCCAGAATCCGACTGGAAGGAGCTGAGAGACTGAACTTCAGAGTTGCTGCCTTTATTACTGCCTGCAAAGCAGGTCACTTCTCCCGCATCATCAACCCCTTTGTCTTTGTGGACAGCCAAAGAGAAAGAAGAAATGACACCAGTTACCTTGTGCGTATTTCTGGCCCTCCCACCCCCCAGAGTTCACTTCTCAGAGCTCTTTCATTTGCTTCGAGAAAATAATTTAGCTCTACAATAGAAAATTGATTGTGCCACTGGGGGCAAAGGGCTGTCAATCAAGTGATTTACATTATGGATTCGGAACCCTTAACCCGTGGTAAATGAGCTTGCAAAGAGCTGACAGCCGAAAGTGGCTGTTCCCTCCTCAAAGTGAGGCGACTAAGTGAAGAGTAGAAGGCAGGATGAAGTGGCTGTGTTGCTCTTTGCCATTCAGAGTTAATTTAAATCATTTACATGAACCGATGTGGTGTCAACACCAGGTTAAATGAGATTACTTATAAAATAGGGGTATAAATATTTTACAGGCAAGAATGCCATTACGTTCATCCAAACTTCCATCTCTGGGGAGCAAGTGGCATTCTCAGCTTCGCCTTCTAGAGGGCAGCGTCACATCAGTTTTGGGAATCACTGGCGTTTCGGCACTGTGAGTGGTAGGGGGCCATTCAGCGGTGTGGACCTACTCTTATCTACACACTTTCTCTTTCTGGCTATGCAAAGACAGCCTGAACAACACACATATCACACACACACACACACACACACACACACACACACACACACACTACAGGGCTATTGTCTTACTTGATGGACTAAAGGAAGCAATAAAAACAACCCATATCTTGAAGTTGTCAAGTAAAAAATGAATTAGTTGCCTAGAGATTGTGTCGCCAGCTAACTCTGCCTTGCTTAACAAAGAAGGGAATCTACTCAATAAAAACACAACAATACTTTGGGGGGAAATGTGAGTTTTGGTCTGAGGTAGATTCTGGAAATAAAGCTGTCACATCATGAAGCGAGTGGAGGAAAAATGATCACCAGGAAAACCTTCAAATCATCGCATAACACGATGGGAAGAAGAGACAGTGACTTGTGATTAAGGGAGCAGTTGTCCCTCTTTGTGACTGTAGAAATCACTGTTTCTTCCACAAAAGGTGATGTCAGTATCGGGCACTGTGGCTCCACACCTGCTGTCAGACACTGAAGCCACAGCAGAACGATGAGGTGAATAAACAGCTGATATAAGTGGAGAGAGATGCCCGAGAGGAATTCTTCTCCAACAGCCACACTGCCAAAAAATATGAGGGCATGCCTCAGAAAAGCACAAAGTGAGGCCCTTCGGCTTAACCCTGGACACTAGGAAGGAAACAACAAATGATCCTCCCTGATGAATGCTGTGTATACAACTTCCTTCTCCACTTCCTTCATTCAACCTCCTCTTTCTTCATTGCTGAGTAGAAAAGAGCCTTTCTAAGAGCTGGTGGATTGGCAAGGCTTTCGTAAAGACTAACTCTACAGATCTTTTGACAGGGAAGGGTTAAAATCCAAGGGCAATGACTGACAATATGGGAGTGTCTACAGAAAGGCAGAATCAGCAGCTTGTGTGGTTGGGGCAGCCCTAGAAAAGAAAAGAACCCCCCTCCCACCTCCCCTTGCCGCTCAATCATCAGAGGTCTCTCTCCCTCCTTCCTGCTAAAGCTCTCGAGAGCAGTGTTGGTAAGAGCACAGGCTGTGGGTCCAGATGTGCTGGGTTCTAGTCCTCATCCCTCTTTTTACTATCTCCTTGCCCTCAAGCCACTCATTTCATCCCTCCACTCCTCCCCCGGGGTACCCACACGGGCGGCAGTGAGGCTTTAAGACCTAATACACGGCAGTGGAGGCATGGACTGCTTCTGTCTTCTCACCAAATCTCTTCCTCCTTAATGTTTGCATTCTGGATTCTGTCTTGATGACTCACTAAAATGCTCTTCTGATGACTAAGAATCTTCTAGGTGTCAAGCACAGTATTGTTTTTTCAAGCCTGTGTCCTTCCTGACGATTTTACAGTACTCAACCCTGCCAACCTTACTGATGGTTTTGGCTTCTGCAGAGCTACCCTGTTGTCTTCCTCTGCTCTCTTCGCTGGCAAGGGTTTGTCCCTTCCTGGCCTCTCCCTCCTTCCACCTCGCACACGTAGGCATCTCCACATCCTTCTGGAGGCCAGGTCTGATCATCTGGTCTTTGTTCTTGCTCCCTGGGTGAGCTCACCTCTCTTAGAGATTCAACAACCCTGCAAGCAGATGATGTCCAAACTTTCATCTCTAGCTTCACCTTTTTCCTGAACAACAGAGCCAGACACCTGTCAGGTAACCTTCAGGTGCCCCTGACATTCATCAAGCTGCTTCCTGCTTCTGGAAGGCCCTCTCCAGTAGTTTCCTAACCCAAATCTTACTTATGCTTGAAGGAATTCCCCCTTTCTCTACAAAGATGCCCTTACCTGGAGGGCTGTATATGCTCTCCAGCTCCATTTGAAAGCAGCCTCCCCTGGACCTTCTACCCCACACGCATCATAGTACTAAAACCCCAGCCTTTGGAAATTCTTCCTCCCAGGGCATCTCTGCTGCTGAAATATAGCCATTTGGCCTGATGAAAAGTCAAAGGTTACAACAGAGCTTGCATTAGCTTCATCCTGACTCGTGTTAGGGCAGGGAAAGCAATCACCATTGCTCACTTAGATGCTCATGGAAGTTAGCTAACTCGTCTCTGCTTTCTTTCCTCTTTGGTCCTTCTTAGTCTGTTCTCCATGGATCAGTCAGACCCATCTTTTAAAAATGTAAAGTCGATCATGCCACTCACCTGCTTAAAACCCTGCCCTGATGTTGCCATTAACATCCATTAACTTTCCCTTGTTGCTCACCCACCTGCAACTACCTTGACCTCCTCTCTATTCTTCAACATGTCAAGGTCTTTCCCACCACAGGACCTTTGTACCTGTGGCTCTTTCTTTGGGCTAGAACACTGCTGCATGAGGCCTAGAGGAGAAGGAAACACCACTATCTGGACCAGACTTTTCCTGCCTTATGGGTCACCCTCCTGTTTCATAGACTGAGCATTCTAGCCAAACAGAATGGTTTGCTCGTCTTTGGATTGTGTGGTTCCCTCCACCTCTCCCCAGACCTTTAATGCACCATGGGTCCAACTCAAATATCCCTCTGTTCCTCTCAAGTCTTTACCCTAAGCTTAGAAATAGTCTTTTCTTCTTACCTTCTGGAATACATTTCCTGTTTATCACTTATGTCATTACGCTGCTTGCGTTACCACCAATGGTGTGCCACAGTGAGTAGAGCATGGGTTTTTAGAGCTGACAGCTCTGGACTGGCCCACCTGCTCTGCTTTCTCTTACTAGCTATGTGCCCTACCTTATGCATGCTCTCTGAGCCTCATTTTCCCCATCTGTAAATGATAAGAACCTGATCAGTTGTTCTGAGCATTCAATGCCAGAACACATCGCAACGAGTGCTTTGTGCAGGCGGGTTCTCTCTCCTTTCCCTGCTTTCCTTCCGCAGTGCCACGCCACAGCTTCCCCA
The DNA here is from genome assembly GCF_003009895.1 of Hyaena hyaena. NCBI lineage: Eukaryota > Metazoa > Chordata > Mammalia > Carnivora > Hyaenidae > Hyaena > Hyaena hyaena. The sequence goes on from NW_024081746.1 coordinate 247,793, forward strand.
GTGACCCTAGAGGGACGAACAGACACACCATAGCTTCCTACTCACTGTCGGTTCCTGCGTCCCAGCCATTTTTGCGGATGGAATCGCAGTCCGAGCGGCAGGGTGACACGGCGGGCAGGTTGGGGGCCACGCTGCACACGACCACACCGCGCCTGGCAGTCAGGATGCGCGGCGACTCAGGGTGGAACGTGGTCATCTCCTGGTGCTCGCCGCCCAGCCCGTCAACGATCTTATCCAGGTTGCTCCTGGAGTCGCTCTGGAAGCACGGCGTGTAGGCCATGGGGCGCACGGGCACCTGCGGGGGCCCCACCTCCTGGTACAGGTTGCGGCCCGCCCCGCCGCCCCGCAGGTTCCGGAACGGGATGCCGTTGCTCTTGTTGAGCAGGGCGGCCGTGGCGGGGTCCTGCACCAGCGTGATGTTGTTGCGCGAGTAGTTCTTGCGGAAGACCTTCTTGCGGAAGACGATGAAGAGGATGACCAGGATGAAGATGACGAAGAGGACCACGGCGATGCCGATGAGCTCCTCCTTGCCCACGTACGAGTGGCCTGCCTGGATGTTGGGCACGACCACGGGGCGCAGCCCACAGTACTGGCCCACGTAGCCCGGCGTGCAGTTGCAGACAAAGGAGCCGAACACGTTGACGCAGGCACCCCCGTTTTCACACTCCTCCCGCTCACACTCGTCCACGTCCTCCTCACACCTTGGGACAAAACACGGAGTCCCTCAAACAGCAAGCCCCGCAGCTCCATTCCCAACCGCCTTATCAAAAAACACAGAGCCCAGAGGGCACGTGGAGCGTGACAAAGGTAGAGCGAGGGTGTGCGAGGGCGTCGGGGGTGGCTGGGCACCTTGGGGGTGGTGCCCTGAGTTGTCACGGGGAGTTAAGGGATTTCTCCTGAGGGGATGGCTCCCAGATGGTCTTGACCTAGCCAGATGGGAGTGGGGCAAAGACTGGGGGGGGGGGGGTTGGGGGTCGTGGGGGAGAGAAGGAGCAGATGCTGTTAGAGAGATACTAGTTTTCAAATCCTAGGGGCCAGGTGCATTTGAGTTTAAATTTCTGCAGTGTTAGAAACGTCATACAGTACATGTCTTTCATGCTCTGTCAGAAACACGCCCCACTGCTGGAAACATGGGTCTGGCACAGGACCCATAATCAAATATGCCAGTGTTTCTACAATAAAGCATATGGATATTCACACTCAATGAGAGAAATAAAGACTAGAAATAGTCTCCGAGCAGCTTTGGCTGGTTTTGCCAGGGAATTAGTTTGCGACCAACTTATCCTTAATCCCTTTATTTCTTTGAGCTTTTGGGATTGTAGAATTACAGAGAAAAAAGCAGTGAACCTCTGTACCTTGTATAGAGTTTCCCAAGAGGAAGAAATCTTTGGTTCTGAAATATTCTTCTAACAGTTACTGTAATTTTTGGTCTCTCTGGGAAGCATGTGTGTGTGTGTGTGTGTGTGTGTGTGTGTGTGTGTGTGTATGCACACACAGGTGCAAGAGAGGCTTAGGCAAAATAGGGAGTAAGTGGGTAGGTGGAGGGCTACATATCTATATATTTTACAGATTCTGTGCCTACAATAAAGGTTAATGCTAATACAGATTATCAGGAAAGAATGATTAAAGCATTCTAATGAAAAATAATTAAATCAATTTTATTCTCTTTAAAGGAATCCGTGACTCACTTCAAGTATAATTATAAGGCAAACATCTAAGTCTTATTCTTTCTTAGTTTAACGTTATGTGAGAATGTAGACCTTCCTTCTCCTCCTTCATTTTTCCCTACTTTAGCAATTGCTCTGATGTGTTCATTTAAAAGGCACGATCACTTATATCTTTGGTAATCCACCTTTTAAAATGTAGTCAAACATCCCTAATTTGAACAGATTGAGGCCAGGTCATTCGGAAATTAGAATCACAGAGTATTTAAAAATAAATGCAGCTTTATTACTTTAAATTACATCCAATGATTCAAAGTCGGCTAAGTATTTCCTGGTAAAGTCCTCGGGAGATTTGCTTTAATGAATACATAAGACTGATCTGTAATTAGAATATCACTTGCTTGAGATTACATATATATACTTCTCAAATGATCAAGGATGGTTGGAAGAGGCATTTTACTAAGAGCTTAAAACATTCCCTTTCCATTTGGCTAACACTTTAATTTCCCTCATTTCTTGGGGGAAAAAGGGTATGCAAAGGAGAGGTATGTTTTAGTTTCTCAGAATGATCATAAAATGTTAGGCAGTAGAGTCCAGTTAATGACTTCTGGGGACACGGCTAAGATGTCTGCCTCAGAATGATACTAGAAATATTAGGGGTCATAGATGATTTCCTTTAAAAGGATTGCTTTCCTAATTAGAGAACACATGGGAATTATGGAAAAATCTGAAAAATAGGTAAGTTTAAAGTAAAAAGTATAAATTACCAGTAACTCAATTACCCAGAGATCATCCCGGTTAAGATTTAAGTCATTCGTAAGCCTTTTTTTCGTAGAGATATTAACACTTTGCCTGTCCTACTCGTGGTAAATATTTTATCCCAGTTTGTTGCTTACCATTTTGCTTTCTTAGGGACAAGAAGCAGCAGGGAGAAAGACTGTTTCCCAGTCTCTCACTTACGTGACTCCAGTGAGCCCAGCTTTGCAATTGCAGATGAAAGTGTTCCCTATTGGGTCGCAGGAGCCTCCATTCTGGCAGGGGTTTGGGAAGCAGGCTGTGATCTCAGACTCACAGTTTCTCCCGGTGAACTGTGAGAGACAGGTACACTGATAGCCTAGGGAGAAAGAGGACCTCGTGAGCACAGACACCACTGGCCATATTCAGAGTGCAGGGACTCCGCCACAATGTGCCCTCCTACCTCTTCCTAAACCAAATCTTTGGCAGGGCCCAGATTCCAAAGATGACTTTCAAATTGGTTATTTTTTTAAAAAGATTATTTATTTATTTTTGATAGAGAAAGAGAGAGGCAGAGAGAGAGGGAAGCAGAGAATCCCAAGCAGGCTTTGCGCTGTCAGTGAAGAGCCTCATGGGGGACTTGAACTCATGAATTGTGAGATCATGACCCGACCCGAAATCGAGTCAGACGCTTAACCCACTAAGCCACCCAGGTGCCCCTCAAATTGTTATTTTGAAGTTGGGACACACTTGCCACAAAAATGCCATGTAATGGTTTGGATTCCCTGCTAGTTAACTGCACCGAATTAACCGAATACCTAAATGCTAGTGAGAATGGTAAGAAGACACCCAAGATTCCAAGAACAGAGGCCAAGACAGGGGGGAGATGCTTTGCCCAGCACACAACTACATAAAAGGCAGGGTGTTTCCAGGGAGGAGCAGTTTACCATGGGTGCAATGCTAGTTTGTTTCCGGAACCCCTCTCTCACCCCCGTGCCCTTTCTCCTTAGCTGAGCACTACAATCCGCCATCTCCATCCACCCCCTCCCCACCCCCCACCAACCTATTGAGGAAATGAGGAGAGCACAGATAAAATGAGGATATATAGCAACTCAAATAAGCCTTAGTTTGATATATGCACAGGGAAATGGGAGAATCCCAGCCTTTACCCAGCTCCCATATTTGGATCCCGATTTTCACATCTTTGCCAAAGTTCTCCACTCTTGAACCCATCATGAGGAAATAGATAGTAATATCCCTACTGCAAAGAACATCAAATATCAGAGTAGATAAGATTCTAAAAGGACAACGGCATTATTTACCTCTCAGAGATAGAAAGGATGAATAATTAGTAAGGACTTTCTTTCTCCCTACTTAAAAAAATTAAAATACCTTTTTTCTTTAAAAAAAAAAATTAAAGTTATACATTCACATAGTAAGGAGCAAAGATAGTTCTACAAGTCCTATTTTGTACACCAGTAGCCCCACATCCCATTGAACAGAAAAGTGGACCTTTGAACAACATGAGTTTGAACTTCGAAGGTTCACTTATGTGGGACTCTTTCACAGTTCAGTACTGTGAATGTATTTTCTTTAGGATTTTAATACCATTTTCTTTTCTCTAGCTTACTTTTTGTAAGAATGTAGCATATAATACATATAACATACAAAATGTGTGTTAATCGACTATGTTATGGGTAAGGCTTCTGGTCAACAGTAGGCTATTAGGAGTTAAGTTTCATCCAAAGGTATACCCAGATTTTCAAATGTGGGTGGGGGTTTGGCACCCCTCTCTGTCATTTTCTTCAAGGGTCAACTGTACTTATCGTTAATTCAACACCAGACCCTTCATGGACTAGGTCTCTCTGTGTCATCTCTGTTCCACTGGTGTTCTATACTTTAATCTCCTGGAGACATCTTTCCTCAAGGCTTTCTGACTGGCTTCCCCCTGAATAGTGCTGGCTCATCCTGCTGGGGCTGCTGTCCTGGGAGCGCCCTCTGCTGGGCTGCATCTAGTGTTTGTGGGATCACCTGTTTTCCTAATTTCTTGGCTGCCTCTTATTTCATTAGGACACGTTCCACAGTAGCTTCCCAAGAAAGGGTTTACAGGAAGTCAGTGTTGTGAGACCCTGCATAGCTGAGCCCTGCTTTACTTCACCATTTCCCCTCTCTGGTAGGCGGCGTACAGAATTCTGAGTAATTCCCTCCATGTAGTCTTTGAGAAATTCCAGGCCTGTTCAGTTCCTGAAGTTTGTACATGGCCTGGTTTCTTTTCCTTTCCGACAACATGGCGGTTCTTCTCTTGGCCCCCAGCTTCCTGAGATTTCACAATAACATACTTTAGTATGGGTTTATTTCAGGCAACATGGGGCACTCTGGGAAGTCCTGTTCTTTAACTTTGGGAACATTTCCTTTATCGTTTCATTGATGATTTCCTTTCCTTTGTTTTCCCTGTTCTGTCTTTATGGAAGTTTTATGGTTTGGATCTCAGATCCCCTGGGTCTTCCTCTAATTATTTGTCTTATATTACATCTCTGTGGGTTTTTGCTGTGCTTTCTGAGAGATTCTTATCTTCTGAAACAACTTCTACTGAGATTTTCATTTATGCTGTCATTTCCAAGGGCTCTTATTTTGTTCACTGAGGTTTTGTGTGTGTGTGTGTGTGTGTGTGTTTTCTAAACAATAGCATCCTGCTCATGTTTTGTGGTTATAATATCTTCTCTTATCTCTCTGAGGATATTAATATATTTATGAGGTTTTCTCCCTACATAGTTTTCTCCAAGTTCTTTTTTCTGTTTCTTTGTTTTGGTCTCTGTGATGGTAAATTTTATGTGTCACCTTGACTAGGCTATGGTGCCCAAGTGCTGGACAAACACCGTCTAGATGATGCTGTGAGGGTATCTGTGGATGCGATTAACACAGTCAGCTAGCTTTAAGTATAGCTGATTACCCTTATTTATTCAGTTGATGGCCTTAAGAAGGAGGAAGTCTGCAACACAGAAATTTTGCCCAAGTTTCCAGCCTGCTGGCCTGCTCTGCAATTACAAATTCAAGGTTACAACATCTACTTTTACATGATTTTCCAGCCTGCTGGCTTGCCCTATAAATATCAGACTTGCCAGTCCTACAATCGTATGAATCAATTCCTTATAGCCTATCTATTATCCACCCATCCATCCATCCACCCATCCATCCTACCTATTATGTTTCTCTGGAGAAGCCTGATACATCCTCTATCCTACAAATTAGAGGATTTCCTACCTTGTCTGGCAATCCTTCCTTGGCCCTCAGATTGTAGAGTGGCGTGGCAGGAAACCAGAAATCTGATGGGAAGCTCTGAGCACATGAATGGGTTTTGTCAACTGAGAGACTGTTTTAGTACCATTGGTATGGGGAACCCAGTAATGACCCTTATCCCCTGCCCAGAAGAGTGAAGGCCTGGCTTCTCACATTCGGGAGATTGGGTGGTGGCAGAGGAGTGCTGACTGTGGGTATCAGCATCAAATGAACACATCAGACTTACTTTTACCCTCCACTCCCCCAAGTGGCATCTGCTCCCTGTCTTCTCACCCCTGCATTTCACCATCACCGGAAGGCTCTGCCAGGGTGTGGGGGGAGTGGTTACCTGGCCACGGAGAGAGATTGGGAGTCTGGGGTTCTAACTGCTTACACACACTTTTGAACAATTCTTATTTTAAGCCCTTCTCCCTATCCCTTCCCCTTTTAGAAGTGACTAATGCCTCCAATTCTTGAGCCTTTGGGGGATTCAGTTCCCAGATCCCCTTCTATTGGTCAGCATTTCAGCAACTCAGTACTTCACTTCTGAGGGGTGCCTGGGTGCTCAGTTGGTTAAGCGGCTGATGCTTGATTTCAGTTCAGGTCATGATCTCACAGTTTCTGAGTTTGAGTCTCACTCTGGGCTCTGTGCTGTGAGCCTGCTTCAGATCCTGTCTCCCTTTCTCTGCCCCTCCCCTACTTGCACACACTCTCTCTTTCTCAAAAATAAATAAATGTTAAAAAAATCAAAAAGAAGAAAACAAAGCTTCACTTCCCTCTTCCTTGCCACCATTCCATTTGCCTCTTACTCTCCAAACTTGTGTTGGCATTGTCTCCTTCTCAGGCGCCCTCCCTCCTACGGCTTATGGCTTATTAAAATGCCTTTACACAGGGGCTCCTGGGTGGCTCAGTCGGTTAAGTGTCCGACTTCGGCTCAGGTCATGATCTCACAGTTCGTGAGTTTGAGCCCCGTGTCGGGCTCTGTACTGACATCTCAGAGCCTGGAGCCTGCTTCTGATTCTGTTTCTCTCTCTCTCTGCCACCTCCCCTCCCACTGATGCTCTGTCTCTTTCTCTCTCTCTCAAAATAAACAAACACTAAATTTTTAAAAATGCCTTTACTCATGCAGTAGTGGTGTTGTGACGGTAAGCTGGCACCATTACTGAGAAGTAACCAGTGAGGCTCTCCTCATTTCTAAGATCTTTTGTAAGTGCTGTAAATAACCATGCTCACTCTTATTTGAAGGTTTCTTGGGCTAATCTCTGCTCCCCAGTGACTGATGTTGGGATGTTATAGATTGATTTCTCTTTTTTTAAGTTTATTTAATTATTTTAGTAATCTCTACACCCCATGTGGGCTTGAACTCACAACCCCAGCGATCAAGAGTCACATGCTCTTCCTACTGAGCCAGCCAGGTGCCCTGATAGATTGATTTCTATTGGTATAAGACAGTCAGACATCTATAGATTGAAATAGTGTATGTGCTCATTTATGTTTACTCAACCCACACTACAGAGAACTCTCAAGTGTAGCAGGACATTAGGGTTGTGAGGGTGTTCACAGGTTCCGAGAAAGAAAGACTAGTCTTCAGAAGGCAGGTGCAGGAGGCAAGAGAGAAATCTTTACATTCACAAGAGAGGACTGAATAGTCCCAACAAGAAACACAAAGGGCCAGAGATTGCGGCTCAGAGAGGCACACATGCTCTTGAATGCGATTCCAATGAAACATCAGGACATGACCTCTTAAGAAAGACCACTATTGATGTGTCCAAAGGCAGCTGGTCTGCTGTCTGTGGACAGGATGTAGTAGTCTGAGGTATGATTGAGTTACATTATGCTGACTTGGAGGTGGTTTTTTTTTTTTGTTTTTGTTTTTTTTTTAACCAATTTGGGAAGCTGCTTGCCTTAATGAAATTGAATGGGCTTGATGAAAACGGTAAAAACTGGGAAAAATGCTTCTTCGGGTCACCTGGCTAGTCCCCGGCCAGAACAGCATGCTGCTTAGAGACAGAAGCACTTGTGAGGATGGTTAGATTCCTTCCTTGACTAACGGGAGGGCCGACACAACCACAGGACAGGACTTGAAAGCATATCAGTGATGAGGTGGGAGGGAAGCCAGAAGAGGGAATCTTGGGTCAGTGCAGGTAAAATTTCTCCCTCCCCAGCTTCTGTATGGCAAGCTTCAGACAATTTCCCAAATAAAACTATAGCAGAAGTAGTTGGTCAGGGGGTGGGAGGGCAGGGGAAGCACAAGGAGGGACTGTCTGGGCATAAGGGACATTTGAATTACCATCATGGAAACTGGATTCTAACTAAGGTCATGGGTTTGATTTCTTTGATTTGATGTCTCGGTGCCTTGGAAAATCAGAATTTAAAATGAGGCAGTACCTCTAGCACACTATTTTACTCCCACACATTTCCTGCTGCATTTTGTCATTTTCATTATCTTTTGTGGGATATCTAGTGTTACTGGGTGCAGCTGCCAGCCTGACTGATTAACCTATTCACTGACTGAGTGCCTAAGCCATCGGCAGTGGTGTGCCAGAGCCAGCACGCAGGGATGTGAGAACGAACTGTAAGATATTCGGGAATTTGCAGGCCACTCATTGAACCATTGGTAGCCTGACATCAGCCACGGTGGGAGTATTTACATCACTGAAATCAAAGGACACTACAAATTAGGGTTTTTATTTTTAGAGAGCTGATTAAGGCACACCCTGGACTAAGGATTACAGTAGACCCTTACGGGATCACAGACACAGACAGAAATACACCATCTACCAATAGAGATAATACAAAACTACCATGACAGTAGGCACAGGGCACAGCGGGAAAAGAGAGCAGCGACACCGGAGCTAGGCTGGAGGAAGCCCGGCTGAGGAGCTCTGTTCGACGCCTGAGAGAACTTGCTATCCATTTGGAAGACGGTGATGAGAATGATGATGACGGCAGCTAACAGTCGTGTAGAAACTCTGTACCAGGACAATTCTAAGCACTCTCTATGCATAACACATACATTCTGCAAACAAGCCTATGTCAGGGGTATGATTTTTATTTCTCTTTTCTGGCTGAGGAAACTGGGGTTCACAGAAGCTGGTTACTTATTTACAGTTGTCAGGCTACTGTGGGTCTGGCCCCACAGCTGGGCTGTTGAGTATCAGCCTGAGTTGTATTTTTAACAACTGTACTTCATTACACTCTCTTTCTGGACCTTCTGTTTATCAACAACAGAAGGAAGCTGTCTAGTACCTGCTCTCAGGATCTCAAACCCCTGGGGCGAAGGAGGTAGAGAACGTTTGAAAAAACAGTGCTTTTAGAACTTGAAATTTGGAGTTCTTATGTTAACACGATGAGAGAGAAAAACAATTCGGTTTTATTTTAAGGTGGTCAGATTTAAAAAAAAATTTTTTTTAATGTTTATTTTTGAGAGAGAGAGAGAGAGAGAGAGAAAGCACAAGCGGGGGAGGGGCAGAGAAAGAAGACGACACAGAATCTGAAGCAGGCTCCAGGCTCTGAGCTGTCAGCACAGAGCCTGACACGGGGCTCGAACTCACAAATGGCAAGGTCATGACCTGAGTCGAAGTCGGATGCTCAACTGACTGAGCCACCCAGGCGCCCCAGATTTTTTTTTTTAATGAAAGAAGAATGAGGGGCACCTGGGTGGCTCGGTTGGTTCAGCATCCGACTCATGATTTTGGCTCAGGTCATGATCTCACGGTTTGTGGGATTGAACCCCATATGGGGCTCTGTATCTCCTTAGCTCCCTGAAGAGTTGTGGGGACTAACAGCACAGAGCCTGCTTGGGAGTCTCTCTCTCTCCCTCTCTCTGCCCCTCCCCTGCTTCCACTCTTTCTCTCTCAAAATAAATGAACAATAAAAATTTTTATTTGTTTTTATTTTATTTATTCATTTATTTTAATTTTTAAAAATTTTATGTTTAGTTATTTTTGAGAGAGAGAGAGAGACAGAGTGCAAGCACAGGAGGGGCAGAGAGAGAGGAAGACACCAAATGCGAAGCAGGCTCCAGGCTCTGAGCTGTCAGCACAGAGCCCGATGTGGGGCTCAAACTCAGGAACTGAGAGATCATGACGTGAGCCCAAGTTGGATGCCCAACCGACTGAACCACCCAGGTGCCCCAACCATTTTTTTTTAAAGAAAGAAGAGTGAGATCTGTTGTTAGACTCTTTGAAAAGAGGCTTGTTGATCAAATGTAACCTGTGATCACAAGATTTTATTTATTTTCTCATTATCCTGGCCTAGGCCCTATTATTAATTTTATAATATCAGTAAGCCTGCCATAGTGATACTGAGGGATATCTAATGCTGTAGTGGTTTAAAATCACTCTCAGTCACTTTATGAAGGGCCACAATAACCATATGAAGGAAAAATAAGCAGCCCCATTAACATTTCAACGCCATGAGGGTGCTGGAGAGCTTAGTGGCTTGTTCAAGTACACAGAGCTGGTATGTGATTGAGTTTGAGCTTGAATCCAGGCTTTCAGATACTAAAATATATCTCCAAGAGGGTATTGGCACTGAAGCTTGTCAGTGACTGGAACTTAACACTTGCTAAGAATGAGGAAGGGCTTGGAGTTAGTCCCCACAACTCTTCAGGGAGCTAAGGAGATACAGAAGATGGACAACATTAGACATCCCTCTGGGAGCCAAATAATCATTAAATAGTAAAATAATGGCATAATAAAGTTACTGCTTTTCCCAAGCATTACCATATGTAGATATAAAACACAAATCAAGGAAACAGAATGTCAAGAGATATCCATCCAGGCATTCTCTGACCACAAATAATATTTTAACACTTTGTAAATATAAAAGAAAAATAAAATGCAGTAGATAACATCCAAGTGTTATTAAAAAGAGTACCTATTTTTTTCTGGGTTGGGGGAGAATGTCACATAGGGAAATCATTAGCAAGAACAATAGCTTAGTATGCGGTCGGAAAAATGCTAAGGACAGTCTATGCATTATCTCATTTAGTTCTTGATAACAACCATATGCTGTAAGTACTATTATTACAATTATTTTACAAATAAGGGAACTAAGGCTTAAATAAGATGGTTTACTCAAAGTTACATAGTCAATAATTGGCAGACACCACTTAACCAGTTCCCAGATTTATAAAAAGACAATAATATTCTTAGCATTGAGATGCATGTTAAAAAAAAAGATAGTTACCACGTCTCTTCCCCCAAATCCTGGGAAAAGGAGAAGAGTATTTTTAAGCTTTGCCTCAAAGCTATGCTCTTGTTTACGATCCTTCTAGCTGTAGCAGATGCAGATGGCTTTAAAAGGTGCACCCGGACAAACTTAAAATGCCCCCTCCCTTGCTTGTGCAAAAAACACTGCAAAACCTAATAAATGCACAAATAGAAACAGTTTAAGCAATTATAGAGTAAATTTGGGCTGTGTAGGCAAATAATCAAGATCATTTCTATCTCACTCTTTTGACTTATTAGCCGTTTTCCAACCTGATTCATCCAGGTAATGGCCTCAATGCTCGGCCCTCCTCTCCAGTCTTGGTGACTCGACTCTGATCAGGTTTGGCTGCCTCGATAAGGAAACATCTGCCTGGTGCACAAAGGTGGAAGTAATGACAAATGTGAATTTGGCATTGGGATGATGTGATCTGAAGTCAGCATCAACCACTAGGCTTGCTGGATTATGGATTTCATTTAGAAACTCTAAGAGCTCACATGATCTGGGGAGGCAGCTGTGAGGTGGGGGTGAGGCCATGGGCCCTTTTAAGTTCTGGCTGTTCCCCACCAGCGGGGTGTCATCACAGCCTAGCCGCCTGGCCTCCAGGAACCTCCCTATTTTTATCTGATAATTGAACCTCACTAATACCCACTTCATAGAGGATAATAAGGCTTTTGGATTCATCAGCCACAATGTAGTACACAAACATTAGGTGCTTTATTGTTGTAATTATTGTAATTACTATGGATTCTGAAATCAGCTTCATTTCTGTGTTGCCCATCCACCAAACAAGTGAAAGCCATGGGAGTTTCTTACTCTGACTTTTCGGCTGAATACTGGGAAATGCTGAAGCTTCTAGTCTGTGGATCTTAGTAAGTATGAGAAAACTGGTGGACGCATTATCACATGAGATGCTAATCATAAGTAGAGTGAGTCCAGTTGTAGATCATGGCCTCTGTCGAGACTTTGCCATCTCAACTTAGAGTTACCTGACTCTTCTCTTCCACCACGCAGGGCACATAACAACCTTTGAAGAAGAGGGGGACCTGTAACCTTCCCCAGGAAAGCTTGCTCACATCTCATACACTGTATGTTGGGCTGAGCCTCTAACACTTTCTTTGAGGATCTGGAAACATGTGATGTGTTAACAACATTAGGCGCACAGTAAATTCTCACCTCCCAGCATGCTCTTTTGTGTTTGCTCATACCTGACTGTTTCAAGGTTTTGAGGGTGTTTTTTTTTCTTTTTATCAGAGTCTATTTTATTAATGCTGTTACCATAAGGTTTTTTCCAAAGTACCAAAAAAGGTACCTTGGTATTTAGAAGACAATCACCCAGAAAAAAATTTTTTTTCCCCATCAGCTGCAAAGCTCAGTCAAATTATGTTCACAGTAAGGGAGGCTGGCTGGTTTAGTCAGTAGAACATGTGACTCTTGCTCTCAAGGTTGTGAGTTTGAGCCTCACGTTGGGTGTAGAAAATATTTAAAAATAAAAATCTTTATAAAAGATTCATCCAGAATACTCATGGGGAGTCTGGCTTCTCCCTTCTCTGTCCAACTCTGCTCAGTGGGCCAGTGGGCTGAAGACATACAGGACCCTGCTCAATTCCCTTAAAACAGCTGTGAGGCCACACAAGTGGAATCCATTGGTCACTGAGACAGCAATGGGACCCAAGAATTAACTTAAAGTTTGAAGGCCTGAGTTTATGTAGACCCTTCTAAGTTAGGGACACAAAATACTCAGTAAGACATCACCCAAAAGATCTCAGGCAGCTTTAATGCTGAAAATACTTCTATGCCCAACTCTTGGCAACATCCAAGAACTTGTTGTTTGCAACCTTCTTAGAGGGAGTAGGTAGACACTCTCACTTTTATCTTCAAAGGGGATCTCAGGGTGACCTCAGACTCCTGACTATCTGGGGAGAAAAATTCGATCTTTACACTAAAATAATGATAACAAAAGTAGGCCGTGGACCTGACATTCCATTCCTGAACATCCAATGTCTGCTTAACTCTTCCAGAATTCACTAACTCACATTCCTGCAAATATAGAGTTTATTGGCATTCCCAAATGTCATTCATTCTCAAACTCAGATGTGCATAGAAGTACCTTGGAGGCTTGTTAAACACAGAGATGTCTGAATTCTACTCTTGTAGATTCTGAGATTTTGATTTGTAGATATGTGTGTGTGTGTGCATGCACACGCACCTGTGCATGTGTGTTCCCCTCAAAACTTTCACTGAGAAACTTTGCCTGGTAGTATGTTTAGGAACTTGTGAATATGATTGAGTGATCTAGCAGAAGGCTTCTCTGACATGGGCAGCAAATGATGGAGGCAAGTACAGAAATTCTCCCTTTCCCTTAACAATCAAGAGACTCTTCTATAACAAGGTTTCATTTTAATAAGGTCCTTAGGTGATACAGAGGCATCTCAGGGTTTGAGAACCACTATATACCATATGTGCAAACAAAAGAGAGCTAGTTTCCACAGGTTTCAGGGCAGTTCAGAGACAGAGAAAAGATATCAGTATATCACCCAGAGATCTTGTTAAAATACGGATTCTGATTCAGTGGGTTTGGGGTGGGATCAGAGATGCTACACTTCTAACATCTGTAGAGACGCCAATGCTGCTGGTCCCTGGGACACATTTTAAGTAACAAGGGTCAAAAGCACAGGTTGGCGTGGGGTAGGGAGGGGGCTGTCATAAACCTGGATCAAATCTTGGCTTCCCCACTTTATTGTGTGATGCTGGGTCAGGTACTTAACTTCTCTGGTCTGTGTTTTCGTCTGTAAAATGGGGACAGGGGGAGGGAAGACTTATACTGATCCCAGAGTATTGTGCACAAGCACTTACAAGGTCAGCAAGTACCAGGACATAGTAAGAGTCTATTAAATGGTAACTGTTACCACTTAAAATTTTACCAACTTTTGGGGCGCCTGGGTGGCTTAGTCGGTTAAGCGTCCGACTTTCCGCTTAGGTCATGATCTCGCGGTTCGTGGGTTCGAGCCCTGCATCGGGCTCTGTGCTGACTGCCAGCTCAAGAGCCTGAAGCCTATTTCAGTCTGTGACTCCCTCTCTCTCTGACCCTCCCCTGCTCACGCTGTCTCTCTCTCTCTCTCCTAGAAATAAATAAAACATTAAAAAAAATTAAAAAAAAATTTTACCAACTTTTTATTTTAAAAGTTAGGCTTCTAGTCTCATGCAAAACAGAATGACGCTTCCTGGTCTGGGGACTGCCTGGCTTGCTGCATTGCTTCGCTAAATTATAGCTTAGCTTCAAATAGGTTTTTCCAGTAATGGGCTCAAGTTGAACAGGATAAGGCATGGAGGATTGGAGGGCTCTGCATCCAGACTGCGGGTCCTCAGTGGGCTGCTTCCTATCCACTGGGTCTAGAAATGCAGGGGTCAGAGTGGGACGAGGCCACTTCTTCTCCACAGCGGTTGCTATTTCCAGGTCATGTTTATGAAATACAGATAATTTTAAGGCTTTAACAGGAAAGAGCCTTCCCTCTGTGGTTGATTTACAGAGTCATACTTATACCCTTATTACAAGTTAGCGTTCTGGGCTCTAACTTCCCTGAGGTTCCCATGGCTTGCTCTTGGGACAGCTAGAGTTACAACACTGGTCAAAGCCGCCGACCATGTCATTCCGAGCTAGCAGACACAGCTCCCTTGCCACTTCATGCCGAGGGTTTGATTGGGTTTGGAGGTGGTTAGTGCAGAATCCTGCCTCTTTGAAAGAACATGCCTCTTGCTGTAGGTTGTCTGCTTTTGAAACTCTGAAGGCTCGGGGGTGCCTGGGTGGCTCAGTCAGTTAAGCGTCCTGCTCTTGATTTTGGCTCAGGTCATGATCTCATGCTTCGTGAGACCAAGCCCCACATCAGATTCTTCACTGACAGCACGGAGCCTGCTTGGGATTCTCTCTCTCTCTCTGGGTCTCTGTGCCTGCCCTGCTCAGGTGCTTGCTTTCTCTTTCTCTCTCTCTCTCTCAAAAGAAATAAATAAACTTAAAGGAAAAAACAACAACCTCTGAAGGTTCTGGAACAATGTGCTAGAAGAGCCACAGTTGAAATGTGAAGTCTGTCACCAGGAGAGCCAATGACCAATACTTCAGCATTCTTCAATGGTCAAGGGAATGATTCTACTAAACTATGCATTCTGGAAATTAAGAGCAAAGCAGAGTACAGGGTTCAAAGAGCAGCAAGACGTTCAGTCACATAACATGTCATCAGCATTCTCGTGCATGAAGTCACACCGGAAGCACCTCACTCTACTTTCTCTAGCCCCATTTCCCTCTTTGCATACCGCATGCATCCTAGTCTTTGATCTGGGGAAGCAAGACTCTCTCTGTGATTAGATACCCCTGCAGCCAAGGGGAATTCTTCAAGGCATGAATATTCTTTCATTAATGACTCAGTCTTATTCTTTTTAAACCATCACTCACAACTAGGACCTTTATTCTTTTTTAAAAAAAATAACCTTATAATTAGTAACATAGTTTCATAGTTGTGAGTTAAAGGTCAAATCACTGGTTGGTTGTTTTCTTGGTTTTTATCCCCCTTACTATTTGACACCAACTTTGGGAATTTGCAGAGAGGATACAGGGACCTAGACAAAACTTGGTCTGATATGAACAGATCTTGGGGGCAAGAAAATGGATTCCCTCTCCTCTTTTCTTAGAAGCTGACGTCTCAATCCTAGTACCAAGAAGCAGGTAAGATTCCGCATCAGAGGGGGAATTCTGTGCCTTTGACACCGCAGAGAAGCAACAGAAACCCTCTTCTTGGATTTCCCGGTGGGTGGTGAGGAGTTTCTTGGCCCCTGGGTTCAGTACTGCCGTGCATGAGACCCCCAGACGGCTGCATTGGGATCATGTCCTGGGGACTGCTGAGGTAGAAACCACTGGGCATCCTCAGCTCCACAGGTACAGTAGGCTTAAGAGAAGGGAGTTGTATAGAGGAGCAGATGAAGAAAGATACTTCCTCTGTTTTAGAAGAACATGGATCTCCATGTACAAAGGAGAGACTTGTGCTGTGGAATGGTTTTTTTTTTTTTTTAATTTTTTTAAAAGTTTTATTTATTTCCAGGAGAGAGAGAGAGAGACAGCGTGAGCAGGGGAGGGTCAGAGAGAGAGGGAGTCACAGACTCTGAAACAGGCTCCAGGCTCTGAGCTGGCAGTCAGCACAGAGCCCGACGCGGGGCTCGAACCCACGAACCGCGAGATCATGACCTAAGCGAAAGTTGGACGCTTAACCGACTAAGCCACCCAGGCGCCCCCGGAATGGTTTTATCACCTTGGAAGGAAGAGTACCTGTTGTGGAATCGCAACCTCAACCCCAATCATGGGCCAAGTGGGGAGCAGGGGACAAAGAGGAATATGAGAGAGAACGGAACCTGTAGGCCAGGCTGGGCCCCTGGGGAGAAGAAGCAAGTTCGTTAGGCCATGTGACAAGTATACAGCAGGTGGGTCCTCAGTGCTGAATTCTGGTTAAACCAAATGAGATTAAAAACTAGAGGAAGGGCACCTGGGTGGCTCAGTTGGTTGAGCGTTGGACTCCGACTCAGGTCATGATCTCTAGGGTGCACACTGGGCTTGCTGCTGTCAGCCTGTCAGCACGGAGCCTACTTCAGGTCATCTGTCCCCCTTTCTCTGCCCCTCCCCTGCTTGTGTGCGCGCGCGCTCTCTCTCTCTCTCAAAAATAAGTAAACATTAAAAAAAAAAGTAAAGGAAATCTGTGCTGATATGAGTCACACTCACTTAATTAACATACCTGCACTGAATACTTAGCTCACGGATTTGAGGCAATTAAAATGCACACGGAAGAGCAAGATCCCCTAGTCTTCTTCCTTACTACAGTGATTATTATTATTATTTTAACGATAACCTATTGTGGAAACCCATAGCGTTGCCAGAAAAAACAATGTCCTGACATCGTTAAAAGTATGTTACAATTTGTGGCTATGTACTCAGCATTTGACATGGAGTGGTGTTCTATTTCAACCCAATTTAATTATATGCTCCTTTTATATATCGTGGATGGCTCACACTAGCAGAATTGTTTTGCCTGGTGAAAAACTGGCCATGACTTGTCATAATGGGCTGGTTTATAGAACCACTGAAGTATAGTTACTGCCCATCATTCGGGAATTATGGCACCATAACAACCCTTTATTTACATATACTGCTGAGACAGTAAAAACAGCAAATAGATTTCTTAAATCGAGACGGCAGAAATTTCCCCCCAGGGCACTTGGCCCTCATTGTGGCGGTAACATATGCAAGTCTGAATAACTTCGGTGTCTGTATTTTGGCAGTGCATCATTTTGTGGACAGTTTATAACATTCTAATAATAAAATGGACTCTAAATTTGGACTTGGGCTTCACGAACGTTAGATGGTAATGCACACAGCAGAATCTCCAAGTGATTTGTGAGGAAGGTTTAAATTTGCTAATCACACTACTGCTGAGAGACTCAGCAAGGACCCTGAAGTGTGATGTGTGGCTGGGCTACTGGAAGGTGGTAGAGCCTTCAGCTCGTGGAGTGCCTGACCTAGTTTATGTGAGCACAGAGACCACATCTGGGGGAAGTCAGGGATGCTCTCATTTTCAGACTCCCAGGTTTCCAACAATAGAAACCTTCTTTACCCTTCCCCTGCCTTTTTGGTCTCCCCTGTTCTTTCTTTACTGTGATATATGTTTTGGGGAAAAATTATTGGGGTGAATCATCATGGTGTCACTGACTGTTTTCCTGCCCTGAGATTTCATGTAAAGCGCCCTCTCTTTATTCCTGACTTTCTACCTTTTTATAGGATTTCCACTAGATCTATTTTTAATACACATTTTTACTTATTAAAATAATTCTTTGTAAAGTTTATTTATTTTGAGAGAGACAGAAACAGTGTGAGTGGGGGAGGGGCAGAGAAAGACAGGAAGACGAGAATCCCAAGCAGGCTCTTGGGATCCACTGCGCTGTCCGTGGCTCTGGGGGAAGTCAGGGATGTGCTGTCAGCACAGAGCCCCACGGTGGGGCTCGAACCCAAGAAACCATGAGATCATGACCTGAGCCGAAGCCAAGAGCCAGATGCTTAGCCAACTGAGCCACCCAGGCAGTGCCCCTTAATACACATATTTTAAAGGCATGCTGCAAAACATCGCCAACTATATTGCCATTCCAGGAGTGGTGGGTTCAACTCTTCCTTCCTTTTAGCTTCTACTGAAGTGACATGTCTGCAGGACAAAAGATTGTGTGGGATGTCAGTGACTCAGGCGGCAGCCAGTCACTCTCCAGGGACACACAGGTAGCTCAAGGGGGCAAATACTTAAAAGCGGGTCCTATTCCTCCCCAGTCCTGGAAGGATGTGGGGTGCCCTGGGGAGGGGGCAGCCGTGATAGCGACTCTGGAGTCCTGGGATCACCGCCCTGCGTCTGTGGGTTGCTGCAAGTGCTCACCCGCTCTGCCATAATCGCCAAGCCCCCGGACCTTCCTAAAGAGGAGTAGGAAGGTTGGCCAGCATCTTGGGTGAATGCTCCTGTCACTGAGGACACCTGAGTAGGTTATGCCCCTAAAAGCGAGTCCCTCCCGGTCCGCCCAGCCCCTCCGCCCCCCACCCCTGCCCGGCAGGTGCCCAGGCGGGGCGCACTCACCCCCGGAGGGCAGGCCGGCACAGGTGCCCCCGTGCTGGCACGGGCTGCGCTCACAGGCGTCGGGGTAGAGCACGCAGCCCAGCTTCAGCTCGGTCAGGCCCACCACCTCCGCGAAGCTGCTGCGCTTATTGTGCAGGGGCAGCTCGTTGCTGTTCAGCGCCACCGAGTCCAGGCAGCCCTGGAAGCCGCTCAGCACCTGCGTGACCCGCGTGTCCGTCAGGCTGCGGATGTTATCCGCCTGCACCAGCGCGCCGAAGTAGATGGTGCTCTCGGTGCTCAGCGTCTGGAAGTAGAGGGGCGCCCTGCGCCGCTCCACGTAGCTGTCGTCCAGGGACAGGCTCGTGAAGTTGCGGTTGAGCTCCAAGAAGACCGAGTGCCAGCTGCCATCGTTGACGGCGCGGCCCGAGATGCCCAAGATCCCCGGGCCATTGCCACAGTCCAGCTGGAACCACAGCTTGCCGTCCACGATCTGCGTGGGGAACGAGCACGGGAGCACCTGTCAGTATGCATCCGGCAATACATTCCCGGACATTTTGTCCCCACCCTGTCCCAGGCAAGCTTTAGGATGGACAGTGCTTTTGATCCAGTCATAAACCTGGTGTGGTCTGATCTCTCCCCATTTTAGGCCATGAGAACACATGCCTGAAATGTCAGAAATCTTGCCACCAATAACAGGAACACAGCTGCACGAATCCACAATTGTATTTCAGAATGTTCCTATTCTTTGCCCTTTGACATTTCACAGCAACATTTTATTTAGGGTCTGTTTATTCTCTGCACCCTTCTTAGTTATTACCACCACAGGAATGATTTCTGTCAACTCAATATATATTTACAGATATTTATTGAACATCTTTCTGCTAGGCAGTATTCTAAGCGCTATGGAGGCCACGATGAGCAAAAAGAGTTACTATCTCTGACCTCATGGGGCTTATGTTTTAGGGGGGGGAGACTGCCATAAATCAAATAAGCATAGAAATACGTATCTACTCCATGAGTAAGTCTGTGTGAGTGTGCTATAGGGGCGAGAAAGAGGCCAGGTAGAAAGAAAAGATCTACTTCCCAGCTTTGTCCATACATAAGATTTTAAATTCCTTCTCTACTAAACACTAGCATATTCTTTAAAAAAAATTTTTTTTAATGTTTTATTTATTCTTGAGAGAGACAGAGGGACAGAGCATGAGCGGGGGAGGGGCAGAGAGAGAGAGGGACACAGAATCGGAAGCAGGTTCCAGGCTTTGAGCTGTCAGCACAGAGCCCGACGAGGGGCTCGAACTCACAAGCCAGGAAATCGTGACCTGAGCCAAAGTCGGACATTCCTGACTGAGCCACCTAGGTGCCCTGACACTAATATATTCTTAAAACAGTTCTTAAGGACTCCTGCTCATCATTTAGGGTAAGATTATCTCACGAAGTGCTCGGGGTTTGGCCATTTGCCTCAAATATAACTATATCCCTTCCATGACATCTGGCCCTCCAGAAGGATTTTCTGGTTAACTGTTGTTCCCAGCCCCTGGTCTAGTGTCAGCTACAACAGAGACCTGCCTGCCTCTTTGATTGCACTGGTGCAGGAAGGGCATCCAAGTCAGTCCAGGAGAAGGTGACATTAAACTCAGGAAGAAAGTGCGTGCTATTGAATATGGTGGCTGGACAAGAGCACTGGCCAGGGACTGGTCCTCCATGGAGACCCAGGGTCAACTGTTGCTGAGGACAAAGGCTAGTCTGTGAATCCTGTGGTCCACCCTCATCTGCATTTCTCAGAAATGCAAGGTGGCTTGAGGATCCAGGGAATGATGCTGGAACCCTGTCTTAGCAACAACCAATACTGGGTCCTGCAAGGATTCACAGCCAGAGACCGAAATAAAAGCTACTTTTTCTGGTCTTTGCATATGATCCGCCGAAGGGTCTCATGGAGGCTTGTGTCTGAGACACGTAAGGGCAGCTGGCCTTCATTTTAGGATCCGCTGACATTGGTAATCTTAACCAACCCCTGGGCAGAGAACACGAACATATAGAGAGAGGGAGGGGGGAGGGGGAGGGGGAGGGAAGACAGACCTCCCACGTCTTTAAGAACTAAGGAGGTATAAATGTCAAATGAACTCATAGAAACAGACTCACCCACTCTTTCCAAAATGTGTTTGACTTAGGACAGCCTGATAGGGGTTTTCATGGTATCACTCATTCTCACTAATGGAGTATTTCTCTACCTGTGCTTCAGTGTGTCCCACAGACAACTGATGGTTTGGGACTCTCGTTTCTGCCTCTGGGGATTCTCTGGCTCACTCTCTTCCCACATAGAAAGTTTACACCATGGGAGCATGTGTATATGGAAGTCAGGGGGTGGTGTGAATTTATCCCCAGAGCCCTGGGCATTTGTGAATGAGAACTCTAACTCAGGCTTTGTCATATAGCCTGGCGAGAACTGGCTAGCCTCTCTGGGCTTGGGACCCCTTATACGGAGGATAGAGATAGGAGGCTGTGTCCCCTGTAGAATGCTTAGCTACACAATACATACATACTCCACTCTGAAATGCAAGTGTAGGAAAAGGCTGGAGACATATTTATTTCTTTTCAGAGAGCTTTCATATGTAATCTGTGCTGTTGCCTTGGTCATTTTTTTGGTTCAACAACAGGGACTGATAGATATTGTAAATCAAACCAGCATACTCGCTCAGTAACAACTCCTGGGTAATATCCATATTTTTATTTCAATGTAAGTAATAAAATGATCAAATGAGACTTTGGGGACTTCCTTCTTCCAGCACAGTCCAGCTGCCATTATGCTCTGTGGCTACAAAGTGGTGTCCCTAGACTATCAAGGAAAATCTGGTGATGAGGGTGCAATTCATCTATGGTTTTGTAAAAGAATCTCTTCAATTAATATGTTACTCGGTCCATTCCCCTCCCAACCCTACTCCCTACGCTTGGGATAATAACCAGTTTGCAAATTCACCTGGGAGAAGCAAAGTAGCTCTAATGTACTCACGTACATCAAAGTTCTTTAGCTAAGGAATATAAAGTGATCCCATACTAATGCTGAGTACGGTTAAGTTTTTATTTCTGTTGAAAAATATAGCAGCGACCTGTTGAATGAATAGGAAGCCAGGTGTGTACGTCATCCTTATCTTTTTGAAAACAAAAATGATCTGTAGCCTCAAAATTCTAGGAGTTTAAATTATAAGCCTTGTTTTGGGGCGCCTGGGTGGCTTAGTCGGTTAAGCGTCTGACTTTTGCTCAGGTCATGATCTCGCGGTTCGTGGGTTCGAGCCCCGCGTCGGGCTCTGTGCTGACTGCCAGCTCGGAGCCTGGAGTCTGTTTCAGTCTGTGACTCCCTCTCTCTCTGACCCTCCCCTGCTCACGCTGTCTCTCTCTCTCTCTCTCTCCTAGAAATAAATAAAAATATTAAAAAAAAAATTATAAGCCTTGTTTAGATGACACACTAGAGTGCTGATAATCAAAGGCTACCTTGCAAAAGTTCACCCTTTCCTACTTCACAAGCATATTATGCCAGGGAGAGAAGAGAACACTTTCATACCTGAGTCTGTTCATACTGGAAACTCATGTTCTCATCATATTTAGTCTTTCTCTGTCTTCAGAATAGGGTTTACCCAGTTTGAAAGGATCTCTCTTTTAAGAGGACAAAGCTTTTTCAAATCAGAGGGCGAGCTTTTATTTTCTTTTATTTCTTTTTGAGAGAGAGCATGCGGGTGTGTAAGTGGGAGAGGGGGAGAAGAGAGCAAGCTATTTTAATAGAAAATTGGACTGTGTATGAAACTGTAAAAAAAAAAAAAGTAGGTCTATACCAATGATCTGAAATGATGTGTTGGGTTGGGGGAGACAGGTGGGCAATTTGTTCAATGAAATGAATAATTCAGAGAGCAGGGAAAGATATTTAGCTTCTCAGTTTTGTCTGAAATCAGTGATGTGCTTTAACCTGGATCCTGAGTGGCTTGGGGTTGGGGCTTAGAAGGCAAGATACCAAAGCTATAAGAAGAGATCTTGTAGGGGTTGCCTGCGTAGCTTAATTTGTTGGGCATTTGACTCCTGATTGTGGCTCAGGTCATGATCCCAGGGTCGTGGGATCAAGTACCGCATTGGACTCTGTGCCCGGCACGGAGCCTGCTTGGGATTCTCTCTCTCTCCCTCCCTCTGCCCTTCTCCCCTGCTTGTACGCTCTCTCTCTGTAAAAAGGTTATTAAATATTCTTTGTAAAGGGAACTTTTTGAAAACGTATTTTCAAGGCTGCCATAAATTGCTATCTAGTTCAAAAATTATACCTTAAATGAATAAATAAATTATCATCCCAGCCCTCCAAACCTCTTCTTTTGATAAACACCTATAGTACTCCCTATTGGCCTTGCCTCTGCCAGAGGGCCAGATCCACTTCTGAACAGCTATGTTTGGGCAAGGCCACTGATTCTCTCTGAACCTGTTTCCTCACAGGCAAAAAAAGTAGGAATTCTAGACACAGGAGAGTGAGGATAGAAATACATGTATGTATTTGGTAAAGTACTTGGTAAACTTCCAGGTATTTTATTATCATCATACTACAATTATCACAACTTGACTCACTTCTCAGTGATACTCTTACAGAGATCCTTGAAACTCGGGAATCTTGTGGGAGCTTCCTTGTTACTTTTTTATGTTGGAAAGATTTGGCCAGTCCAAGTGGGCTGTTTTACAAACCAAATGAGCTTTTGTTACCTTCCTTTCATTCCTGGAGTTTTGAGCTAGCCATGTCTGAGAATCATCAAAATAAAGCCGTGCATCATCTCTTACTTCCCCCACAAAATGAAATAATGACATTTCTAGATGAACAAGCAAGGATTCTTGTGCTTTTGGTATGGGACCTGAAATATGGGGCCCAAAAGACTGATAGATGGAAAAAGTTATAAATCCCTCCTGGTGATCTGACATGTTTCTTTCACAGGTTTGAGAAGAGCCAGAGAACCTGTCCCAACACTTTTATCCTTGCTTTGGCAGCCAAGAAATTCAGTCATGATTGGTGTTCAACTGACTTGGCAACCCTTGGTCTAGAGTTTTCAGTGACGATATTCTGCCCTTCCCCACTTTATTGATTGGGTCTTAACCTTTCATTGTCATCTTAACAGTGCTCCGGGCTCCTTGCATTTTGGTGTTTACAGTAAGCCTAGAATCTCTTTTGGAAGAAGACAGGGTATCAGTGGTCCACAGAAGAATGAGCGCCTTTATTGCTAAGAGTGGTGCCCCTTGTCCATGAATATGTTCGATTCTTGAGATCCCAATGCAATTCTTTGACTGTCTTCAAGGGGTGCCCTTCACCCCTATTGATTGTCTCAAGTACTTTTTAGAGAATGTGCTCTAACCCAGAGTAGATAAACAACCAAGAGGTGCAATTTAAACAAAGCATTTCAGTGTAGTCATTGAACCTAAGTACAAGGCACATACTGTACCTAAAGCCAATGAAATTAAATCTTGCATGAGGCTGGAAATGTTAAGCAAACAGATTCAAATCCCCTAAGTGGATATTCCTGGCGACTGGAGGAGACTATCTGCGATAGTTCAGTACAGCTGTGTCCTGCTTTAGGCAAACTCGACATAGGAAAAGCAAACTTAGCGAACAGACAGATTGGGGGTGATTAGTCACATCACAAAGGGATTAATGGAACGGTTCCTTCAAATAGCAACCATCCACCATTTATTAGAATTCCATTTACAGAGATTCAATTTACACAACTTTCAGAAAGACGTTTGTTTCATGAAATACAATATACCTTAGGAGCTAGAGCTGCCTAAAAAGGTTTAATTATTCTTTCCCATCCCCAGGGATCTGCACATTTGAGACATTTGCCAGTGAAGTGTTAAATGACAAGTTCCATTTTAGGATCAAGCCATTCAGGCCCAATATTTTTGTTCTCTCTCAAATTTAATGATATATAAGAGATTTGCTAATAGAAAGTATTTGCCTCATAAGGAGGTTCTGCAACCACGAGTCCTGTTAGAGCTTGAAGGAGGACAGGAAGGTCAGAGGCACCTAAGCTGCGCCCCTGGTAGTTGGTCCCTCTGGACGGGCAGAGCACGTTCCCAGCAATGATGCAAAGCCCCACCTCTCAGGGCTGTTTAGAAAGTGATCTACTGGGTGTCTAGGTGGCTCAGTTGGTTAAGCATCTGACTTCAGTGATTCATGAGTTAGAGTTCCATATCCGGTGAGCTCGAGCACTGCATATGGTAAACTTGAGCCATGCATCTGGTGAGCTCAAGCCCTGAATCTGGTGAGCTGAGCCCTGCATCTGGAGAACTTGAGCCCTGCATCCGGCATCTGGTGAGCTTGAGCCTGCCTTACTTCTCTCTCTCTCTTTCTCTCTCTGCCCCTTGTGGGATTCTCTCTCTCTCCCCACCCTCACTCACTTGTGCCCTTTCTTTCTCAGTAAAAATAAATAAAAATAAAATAAAATAGACAGTGATCTACTGACCCAAGGCAGTTTGCTTTGGGGGCCAGAAGGTTGTAAAGACAGGACTAAGGTCTTGGAATTTTTCTTCTTCCACCATGAATATCAGATTTGAATTCATTATTTGCTAAAACTGTGCATCCTTTGCTTCTCTTATTTTCTTTAAAAACACTGCTTTTTTTTTTTTTTCTCCCAGAGCTGAAACTCTTCTGAGTTGAATGTGTACAGATAACGGGGGGTTCCCTATGAAAGTAGCCAACATTTAAACTCCAACTCCCTGCTCCCTCTGGCCACCACATAATGTCTGGCAATACCAGAAACAGGTAAGTAAACATCTATGTGACAGGAGGAGCCACTGGCATTTAATGTCCTACATTCTTTTCTCCCTCCAGGATTAAAGCCTGGGTCACCTAGTCAACTTGGATGTGACCTATCAAACAATCAAAGGACAGAAGCTATAAAGGCCCACCATGATCCCAATTAAGCCTACTGATAGAAACCTTGGAAGGAAAAAATTGCAAGCCATTTCCACTCGTGTGGGTACTTCATACTGGTCAGACTGCATCTGCCTCCAAATGCACTTACAAGGGGCTGGTCTAGTAAGGGACCTTGTGAAAACAGCATTAGATTAAACACCTCCTTCCTTTTTCTCCCTTCTCCTTCCATACTGGAAGGCTTCATCTGGTCTACAGATGCCCAGAGTGGGACTTTTGATAAAATGATTCGAGCAGCAAGACTGAGAGGTGGCGAGAGTGTGTAGGATAATGGCACCAGGTGAGAGAGACTGGAACTCAAGTCCAGGCCTCGGCGCTCATTTGCCCAACAACCTTGGGTAACTAACTAACTTTTTGAATCTCTGTTCTGTCCTTGATCAGATGGGGAAGATCATATATGATACATTTATTACATTAACTTTATAACAAAAAACATATGAGGCGCATAAAGCTGTTAGTATTAGTGTTGTCTTTGATTTCATGAAGGCACTAGAAGTTCTGAGCTGCATACACATGCCAGACTTGCTCTAAAGGAAATCTGGCTGCTTTGGAGGGTTTCTGAGGCTGGGAATGATTTAAAAGTTGAGCCACAATAGGACATATGGAACCTTCTAGACCCTAGATCTCCAACTTCTTCCCTGTGGAAGAACAGAAGTCACCTTCAGGGGTCAGCAGGGATAGACCCATATGGTAGAATAGGACACAGCCAATCTTTTTAAAGGACTGTCCCTGCCGTGGAATTGATTAGGAAGTGCACTCTAACGAACTGTTGCCTGATTACAGCTCAAAGGAGGGCAGCCCTTGAACCCACTCTAGAGAGAGATGCCCCAGTATCCGAAGAGCCAATTCTGAAGTTGGGTGTAGAAAAGGAAATGGGGTGTTGGCGCACTTCCCAGCCCTGCTGTGGCTCCTCTGTGCCCTAAAGCCAGTTTCTGGTCTTCTGAACTCAAAAGACAAAAAAAAAGACTTTAGTCCCCAATCCAAGAGCCAAAATATTACCATGAGAACTGACTGCAAGAGAAGATAACCCACTTTAATTACCTTCAGAATTATGCAGGGATTTGCTCTGGTGTACATTATAATCCCATTGCTTTGCAGAGTTCGCAGCCGCAGAGCTAGCCGAAAGTCCTCTTCTTTGCTATTTTCAGAAAGCCTGTATTTGATGTAGCTGTTTCCAGCAAAGCTGAGAGAAGTGTGCCCTGAAAAGACCATTATGAGAAGAGATATATACTGTTAGCATCCAGAAATGGTCAGGGACATGTGAAATCACCCAACAACTATCAAGCAAACTGATTAAAGACCATGGGAAGTTGATGAAGGCATTGAGGAGAAGCCATTTTTTAAATTAAAAACTGGTTCTCCACTTCAGGCCCCACTCTAATTCCAATGTGGAAAAAATATTAATTTATCAGCTATCCAAAGAAATCTTAGTTGTCTCATGCCAAGGGAAACTTGGTAAATTCTATAACCTGAGTTTTCTTAATGTCCCAATTCCCACTTTCCAAAATGAGCACCATGAAAAGATACCCCTTCATTCCCACCACTAACCACTTAGACACTCAAAAACTTTCCACTCCATGAGGCAGAGGAAAGACAAAGCCATTTTCGAAGAATATCCGTATTCTCTGAGTATCCTAATGCCAAATAGCCAACTTACATCATTTGCATTAATGTTGAAAGAAGCGAGTTGATGTCTTAATCATCTGCTGTTACAATTTTTTTGGCCATTAATTTCAAGGCTCCCTTTTTCAGAATCCTCAGTCCTCCCCACATCACCCAATTCTGTGGTCACCCTCTATTTTACTGCCTCCAACTTTATGTTCTAACAAGCAAAGTCATGCTGAAAAGCTGGCTTGCTGGGGTGAGAGGTGGAAAGTGTGAAAATATACCACATGGATGACAAGCATGAACAATCAAAAGTTCTCTGTAGAGAAAGGAGAAGGGAGATGGGCAGAAAGTGACATCTGAAGCTAGGAGACTTGTTGGCTTGGTTGGCATCCTACATACCACCTGCAGTGTGCACAGGGTGTGTGCAGGGGGAGGGGCAGTGTAAGTATCTTTTAAATCTAAGCCCTAGATGACTTCAAAGGCAAGTATACCGGTGTTCACTTCACGGGCTGCTCTATTCTTGAAATCAACGGTGAAAGAGCTTTAGCTTCCACGTTTGAGAACAGTGCTTCTCTGTGCAAAGGATGAATTTCTAAAACCCAATGCTTAGCAAAGTGCCTTGCACATAGTAGGCATAATTGTTTGGTTAATAAATACTTCTTGGATTCCAAAAAGGGTACCAGTGTGCCTGTATTTTAAATACATCCTCTACCAAAAAGAGGTCTTTATAGAGTTTAGAAGTGATACAGAATATGTGAATCAACAAAGCAAACAAAGTACTGCAATGGAGTGAAAATCAGTAACAGGGTCATTTGGATTGAAAGAACCAAAATACGTTTCTTCCTTCCTCCCTCCCTTCCCTCTCCCTCCTTTCCTTCCTCTCTCCTTCCCCCTTCCTTCCTTCCTTCCCTCCTTCCCTCTTCCTTCTTTCCTCCTCCCTCCCTCTCTTCCTTTCTTTCTCTCTTCTCTCTTTCTCCCTTTCTTTTCTCTCTTCCTCCCTCCCCNTTTCCTCCTCCCTCCCTCTCTTCCTTTCTTTCTCTCTTCTCTCTTTCTCCCTTTCTTTTCTCTCTTCCCCCCTCCCCTCCCCTCCTCCCTCCCTCCCTCCCCTCCCCTCCCTCCTCCCTCCCTTCCTTCCTTCCACAGAGATGAGCACCTCTCCTTCTGGGAGCATGTCATTCATTATATGTATTTCCAGTGGAGAGTCTGCTTACTTGGTGCTCTGGGCTGGGCTTACCCCATGGGAGGTCAACTGGACTGGCTCAGCTGTACCTTCTGTTGATCTCTGTTTTGTGGCTATGGGTTGTGCAGCCCTCTGACCATCGAAGTCCATGCCACAGATACTGACTCCTCTGCCTAACCAACGGCCTTCTATTTTCCACTATTATACTCTTAACATCCATGTGACATGATTGAAAACACATGCTGTGGTCTTCCTGTTATATAAGGAGTCCACGGTCATTACATGCTTCCTTAGCACAGGCCGGAGTTGTAATAAATCCCAAGTACGTTTGAGGGTGGATGTCAGCTGTGGTCCATTCTGAAGGTAAATGTTGCATGCAGACAGAAATGTCTTCAGGAAGGGCTAGGGCAGTGTAATTTACTCAAGGGCAAGTGCTTCAGGAAAATGAATTTAGACCCTCATCATTCCACCCCACTCTGCACCTGAGCACTCTCCCAGCTTCCCTGGTGGACACTGGCAGAGGTACGGTCTCCTGCTGGCTTCATAACCGACACACTGCATGTCCCCTGGACACGGCTTCTCCATGCAAGGATCATTGGACCCCGGGCACAGTCCTCCTGTGACAAAATGGAACACACATGATCAGTATGTGGGGAATCACACTACATCCCAGGGAGCACAGGAAACGTTCAAGAGTGGCGCTCTGCGGGCTCTGAGCTGAGAGGCAGGAGAACCTGAATGGGCTTTTACAGGTGTGAGTGCCCGTCAAATGTCCCTGCATCTGCAAAAACGCACCGGCATACTGAAGTAGGCTGCCTGCAGAGAATGCACGGAGCTCCTCCTATTAGGTTCAACTGTGCTAAGGTTGTACTTGGACCAACTTTAGCTGAAAAAAGATCACACCACCCGGGCTCCGATACTGTAGACTGGAGCGGGTCCTGCATACTGGTGATCACCTGAATACATCACTGGAGTTTAGATTTCTCCCATGCCCTTTCCCTGCTCTGAAAAACTTAGAGGGTAGACTTCAGAAAATGTTAGCTGTTGTTTTCAGAGGAGAAAGAGAAAGACTTTCCTAAAGAAAAGTATGACTAATTCCAAACCAGGCGAGCACAATACACATTGCTTCCTAATCCCTTCTGCTACCTGCTCTTGTATTGATTAGCTGTACAGGTGCCCTGCCGCCTATCAAAAACAGTTGCATTATCTTTGGCAAAGGCAGGCTGCTTCCTACCTGTTCGATGTTCACAGCACAGTGAGATGAAAAGTTAATCCCTCAGAAAGAAAATCCGGGAAAGCCGATTAACTGATTAAGGCAAATTTCAGGACCCAAGTGAGCCATGCCAGAAGTGTGGTGATGGCAGATGTAGGGCCACTGAAGGAAGGGCACGTTTCAGAAGTCTTGGATATTTCATATGTAATTAGGCCACTTCCAACGCACTGAGAGTTTAAGTGGGAAAAGGACTAGATATAAGAAGACACAAATGAAAACTCGCCCACAGCTGGGTTAGCAGTGGCCAAATGGAGCACTCCTCTGCGAACCAAGAATGTGCAGGCATTACTCCCTGCCATCCTCTTTTCCTCATCATGAAGCATATTATCATATTATAGAGTCATATCTTTGTCTAGGAGAAAGCAGAAATTTAATGCTAACTACATATAAACATTTAAAAACTGCAGTCTTCGAGAAGAGCAATAAAAGTAGCACCAGCAAGCTCAGAATTCATAAATCCTATTTTCTACTGGTTTAGAGCTCAGCCATAAAACATACTGGTGGCAACGAGCCAGCTTACAAAGTCTTAGAAGATGAAGGGATTTTTAACTGAAAATTTGGAATGATCTCTACAAATGGTTCTAAAAGCCACAAGTGCCCCAAAATACATCTTCCTATTTTCATCCCAAGAAATCTTTACTCCTGCCATGTATTCATCAATATTTATGCAACTTAAAACAGCTGTTCTACCTCCTTCTGATCTGTTTCAAAGGGCTTTTGATAACCAGTTTTTAAGTAATTTTTAATTTTTGGTGCATCTATTCAATAATTTTTTAGGGCCACTGAGGTGATAAGCCTGCTTGTATATAAAGCATGAAAGGTGAAAGGAATATACAGAGATGAAAGGAAACAATGCCACCCTCCCTCCCTCCAAGAAACAACAAGCAAACACAAGATTACAATCCGATAAGGTAACCAGTTAGACAGTGACATGTGAGTGCAACCAGAGAAGGGGCAATTGTTTTTTCTGGGACAATGTCGGAAATGCTCACAAAGGAAGGGAAACTTTTAGGGGCGTCCGACTTTGGCTCAGGTCATGATCTCACAGTTTCATGGGTTCAAGTCCCGTGTTGGGCTCTGTGGTGACAGCTCAGAGCCTGGAACCCGCTTTGGATTCTGTGTGTCTCCCTCTCTCCACCTACTCCGCTCATGCTTTCTCTCTCTCTCTGTCTCTCTCTCTCTCAAATATAAGTAAACTTGAAAGGAAAATAAAAGAAGGGAGCATTTTAAACTCAGGCTTGCAGGAGGAGATCCTTCGAGTAAGAAGGGACTGTGTTTCAAGGGAATAAGCCAGCCACGGTTAGTGGCTCACCTGCTCGCATGTGTTAATACCCATTCATGAAAAGTTCACAGCTCTGCCCTCTGACTCTTTGCTGTCTCCATACATGGCTTCATTTCAGTTGCAAATGGCCTGCGCACTTCAAGTTGCTCCTAAGTGTTGACTGACTAGCCCATATATGCTCCAAGATGCAAACTCAGCCCAGTGCTAACCTTGGCCACATGAAGGTGGCAATGTGCATAAATGAATCCCAAAATGCATCCCATCAAATAGATGTAACTCTGGGCATCACCTACCAGTTAGACACAGAAACAGCAACCCAGGTATTTAAGAAATCTGTTCCATGGACATGCCTTTTGCCGTGTCTTCTTTTAGCCAGTCGAAGGGTAACCCTCCTCTAAATTTCTATGTTGATGAGGTGCAGCAACTTATACTACATTCATATCTTTTCTGTTCTGGTGCCATGCACGGCCACATTGCTAAGAAACCGTGCATTGTCAACACCCCAGATGAAAAGTCATTATGTCAAAAGGGGAAAGAAAAGAGGGTTAGATAATTTCAGACCCATGACAGTATAGAAATTACAGAAAGATTTTAAAAACCAGTGTAAGCCTATATAATAAAAAACTAAACACGGTATTTCAGAGTAAATATAGCATTTGAGTACCTTCTCACATTTTTTTACCTTTTCGCTTACCATCAGCCCTGCCCTCGTAGCTGCACAGGCTTCTGACTCTGTCACTGTACCTCTTAACTTGGGTTAAAGACAAAGCCATTCAGACCAGTGGCTGGGGGTTCAAACTCACAGCTTTTTCTTCTTTCCTCATGTCATAACCATAGAACCCACCTAACTGCATCCACTAAGTTAATGGATTATGTTATATCCAGTGCCTATTATGAAAATTCTAGCTGGAGGATATAAAAAAATACATTAAGTATTATAATATGTGCATTCTAAAACTAATAATAATAATATAAATATTAGATATATAGTAAGTGTATTTCCATTCATTCTAGCAGCCATTGTTGTTGATAGGTTCTTTTTCTTCCTTTTTATTTTCAATAGGATTTTCAAGGCAAAAGGGACAGTTCTTGGCAAGAGATCTGTCTCTTGATGCATTAAAAACCCTTGGGGACCTCCCCCGCCAAGTCCCAGCAGCCATAAACATGCAGGCTCCAGCTGCTGCTGTCAGTTCACTCTGCTCAGGGCAGGTCTGCTCACCCGTCGCTCCAGAAAGCAGGAAGGCAGATTCGAGTCTGGAGGTCAGTGTAAATGTAAGGTACTCCTTAGCTGGGGACAGATGTGAGCATGTGTGCAAAACGCAGTCTGTTCCAAATACAGATAGGCTTCTAGCTACGAGAAACAGGTTTCCCCAAAGTAAATATTCTCCATGTACAATAACTGTATGTCTATCAATGAGGAGAAGAAATTAGGTCCCTTCTGACATATATGTTGTCAGAGGGTCTTGACCTTCGTATGCTAACTCTGAACAATGTGTGTCCCTTGACCTCAGGTATACCCAGATGTTTGGGACCTGGGGACATCTTCTGGGGATAATAACCCTCTTTCCTGACAAAGCCCTAAATTCTCTAGTGACGTAAAATCCTGTATGCTTTAAGCGGATGCTGAGGGGTTAATCTGTTTTTAGAAATATGTTTCTATCACCCCCCTTGCATGGAAGTATATACATGTACTAGACCCCCGCTCTGGTGGCAGATAGTGCCTCATCATAGTAACAGTTAGGAGACCACAGTGTCAGCTCCCGTTAGCCTCTGGGAGGAAGTTTATCTTATTAACTATCACTAAATAATCCAGGTTTAATTAACTCGCCCTGTGATCAGTGACAGCTTGGGGTTTGGGAGCTCTAGCCCTACACCTTCCGCATTTCCAGGCATCCATCAGTTTGGCGCCAGAGTTGGCAAAAAGGGAGAAGGGTCCACTTTATCAAACCAACTGATGCTATTTGTTGTGTGTCAGGGCAGGACAGAAGGGCCAGATGTTTTTAGCAACTCTGAGAACACAAAGCAGGCAGAGAAAGCTCTGTTCTTCATTCCTAGGGCCCCTCAAGACGCCAGTGTAGCACCCCAGGAAAGGGTCTGCACCAACAGGCAGCAGACGTGGATTTTGGCTGTGACCAGTCCTTCCACTTATTTACTGTGTGGCTCTGAACAGGTCACTTGTCTTCTCTGAGTCTCGATTTCCTTTTCTGAAAAATGAGGATAATAATTGTTCAAAGAATTGTGAGAATCAAAGGGGCTAATGTATGTGAAAGCAGGTTTTTAAAAATGTTTATTTATTTAGAGAGAAAGAGAGTGTGTATGTGGGGAGGGGTAGAGAGAGAGTAAGAGAGAGAATCCTAAGCAGGCTCTGCATTGCCAGCTCGGAGTCCAACATGGGACTCGAACTCATGAACCATGAGATCACGACCTGAGCCGAAATCAAGAGTCAGATGCTCAACTGTCTGAATCACCCAAGCGTCCCTGTGAAAGCAATTTGTAAAGGGAAAAACTTACAGTAAAAACAAATTACTATAAGCTCTCAAGACTGGAGACACTTGTTTTGACTCAGCCATGTGCCAGAAACCTGAACTCAAGTGTAATCTTTTTCATGCTGTCTTTTTTGGGTCAAGTCCATGATTTGTAAATTGACACATGATATGAAACCCTGTATGCATGGGGGGGGGCGGGTATAAGATAAGTCCTGGAGCTTTTTATTAATCAGTGTCCCAGGCCACTGTGGGGTCAGGTCCCTGGCCACCTTATCTTGGGCAGATATGTTTTTTCTACACAGCCTTTCCAGCAGGAGAAATGTGCACACAATGTGACTGTTCTCTGAAAGAAGATTTCCATGTTCTTAAGTCTTGCTCAGGTGGAAATTTAGGTCACTTTCTACAGAGCTGACAACATACAATTCACTTGAGCAGAAGCTTTAGAGCTTTGAGACCTGAGAGAGGAGAGTGGTGATCCCCTTGAGGTTTTAGGAGGGTCTCACTCCCATATTGATGGCTCTTCTCTCCTTGTCCCCCGAGTATTCCCACAAGCCCTTGGGTTAAGTCTCTGCCTTTAGCTAATACATCAGCGTCTAGCTGTGATTACTATCACCATCGCTTTGAGCAGATTTAACCTTTTGATTTACGTCTCTGCCTCATGATACTGTCCAGTAACTAATGGTAAATATCTTACGCCCTGAATCACACACTTTGCCAGGCTGCCACGTCTTGGCAAATGGCACATAAGTCAGTAGGCTTCCCCCTTAATTCCTGGCCCCCATGAAGTTTTAAAACACCTTCTCCAGAGGTCTCTTGGTTGCAAAGTGGTCTCTTGTGGTTCTCCCACAAGCACAGAATCATCTGGAATGACGTTTGCTTGGCTCAGCCATATTTTCTGGATGATTTCGCTGAAGGCTGAGCACAGTTTCGGTCACGACATCCTCTCTGGGGCACTCGTGCGTAGGTGGAATATAGAAGAAAATGTCCACACACTGAGAAGCTGGTGTCACCACCAGGGACGACACCACTAAACCTCCCTTGGCATTTTGGAACTGGCAGGCCCTGGAGATGAGGGCTCTGCAGAGACACAGCTGTTATGAATGAAAAATGGAAACTTCCCCATTTGCAAGGGGAAGCCAGTTAAGATTCAGAGGCTACACTGAAAGTTCTTTGAAACCACTGGGATGGGGATTATTGGCTTTCTATTCTGAGAATGAGCCTTCACAAACTCCAGCCCAAATGTAAACCCAAATCTCAGACTTTTTCTTGGCCTTTTAAAAACTTGTCAAGGCTGGGGCGCCTGGGTGGCTCAGTCAGTTAAGCATCCGACTTCGGCTCAGGTCATGATCTCATGGTTCATGGGTTCGAGCCCCGCCTCGGGCTCTCTATCTCAGATCCTGGAGCCTGCTTCAGATTCTGTGTCTGCCTCTCTCTCTGACCCTCCTCTGCTCACACTGTCTCTATCTCTCTCTCAAAAATAAATAAAACATTAAAAAATTAAAAAAAAACCCAACTCATCAAAGCTAAGTTTTAAGTGTCTTACCGCATCACAGAAGCCTCTGTCATTTTATTTTACTGTGATTAGAAGCGCATCACTGTGACTGCCTATCGCAGGCTCCTTGAGCTGTCGCCTGGTATTCCTCCCCAGGACTGTCCTGACTCCTCGCCACCCTGTCCAGCTGAGCTCCTGGTCTGTCCCATGCATGCTGTTGGTCTGTGCTCCATGGCGGCAGGAACCATGCCAGCCTCAGTTACCACTAGACCTCTGGCGCCTGCCCAGGGCCTGGCAAAGTATCTACTGCACTGTGAATGAAGGAGCAAATGAAAGGGAGCTGGTGCCCCAAATCTCTGGGCCCTTCTCTCTCTCCACTGCTCTCTCTGCTTACACAGTGTCACTTGCCTGGCAAAGACTCCACAGGACAAGCTTCTCTGCTTCCAGTACCTTTCCCGGACAACACCATAGGACTGACGACTCCCTCCTCTGGGCCCTAACTACACCCCTACAACTGTCTATAGCTTCTATTTGTTTGCAGCCAGTGACAAAAGGAACTTCAGCAGTTCATCTAGGAGAAGAGGATTCAGGGTCATAAGAACTGTCCTTTAATATCTGGAGGGTAGCTTGTATAGGAGGCGGCAGACAGGGCAGGTTCTGTGTGGCTCTCATGGATGGAGCTGGAGGACATTACCAGGAAGCAGATTTGGGTGCACTGGGAGGGAGGAGACTGTCTCAGGTCCATCTTGTGAGGTTGTGAGGTTGGCTAAATTACTGTGCCAGGAATACAGTTAACAGGATGTCTGTCATGTGTGGGAGGGTGATTTGGGAACTTTCAGGTCCCTTCAAAAGTGTGGAGACGTAGTAGGTACGTGAGGTTGTCAGGTATGAGTCCTGGCGTGGCCATTTACTTGGCTCTGCGACTTTAGCAGGTCAACTGATCTTCCCAAGGTTTAGTTTCCTTAACTTTTTTTTTTTTTAACAAGACACTTTTCTTTTTCTTTTTTTCATGTTTACTTATTTTTGGAGAGAGAGAGTGCAAGTGGAGGAGGATCAGAGAGAGAGGGGACAGAGGGTCCTAAGTGGGCTCTGCAATGACAGCAGGGAGCCCTAGGTGGGGGCTCGAACTCACAGACCTTGAGATCGTGACTTGAGCCGAAGAAGTCGGATGCTCAACCAACTGAGCCACCCAGGTGCCCCAGTTTCCTTAACTGTTGAGGAGAGTTAATAATACCCTTCCTTGAAGGTTATTATAAGGGCTAGCTGCAATTATGTAAGTTTGAAAAACAGCATAGTAATGGGTCACAGCTCACTAAATGTTAGTTGTTATGCCTGCCTCTGTCTTCAGTTGTGCACGTTCTCACCTCCATGCCTCAGCTTTCCTGCTCCTTGGCCTGGAGCACTCTCTACCCAATACCAACCTGATCTGAGGCATCCTTTCAGGTCTAGCCCAGCAGGCATCACTGTCAATGATGTGCTTTGGTGTCACTCTCACCTTGCCGAGCAAACTCTTGCAACAGCGCCATAGCCCATGGCTGAAGGACAGGCCTGCCGTTGGGCACACTCTGCATAGCTGGCCCCATGTTTCACCCACCGCTGATGCTCCCTTCACTTTACCTGGAGCTCTGGCTGTCTCTCCCATCAACACCCTGCTCTTAAACTCTGCTGGTCTCCTAGGGAGTCCACTTCCTGGCCAAGTGTCTCCTTTTTGATTGATTTTACTATCAGACTTTTGAAAAGTCAATGCAATTTTTAAGAAATGGACAGCCAGCACAGCCCTGTGGACTGTCCCTGAGGCTCTGCCCACTTGCTTTTCTTCTAGAGGCTCAAGGGCATCCATCCATTCCCTGTTCATCTGAACTGAAGTGCTAATGTTCATGAAACTTGTGAAGTTTACCAGGAGCCGTGTCAGGACATCAGGACTTCCTATCTCTTGAAGTCCTGTTCAAATGTGATGCTTGGCGGTAGCTGGGATCTAATGAGCCTATCTGGCATAAAACCTCAAGTCTTCTTTCATTTTGTCAAAGCAACCCAGCAGTTTGGTTCAAGATACTAATTTTGTTAATTGGACCCAAAAGAAGATGCATGAGAGAAGGATGAGTTGGAAGCTGGAAGGAGCATATTGAGGCCAGATCTGTATAAATACTGCTACACAGTCCAGATTAGGCAGCCACCTCTATTTATCATCATAATTATTCCACCAAGGGGTGGAAAAGTCCATTTATTGTATCTGCCAAGCTTCCAGAGTAAGCTGATGAACAGTCAATACTAGTTGTGCATGCCTGTGTGTGTGTGTGTGTGTGTGTGTATGTGTGTGTGTTTTAAGGGGGGCATTTATTGAATTCAATTACCTCTCCATTCAATAAATGAGAAAATGCCTCAAATGTCTAATGCTTTCCTTCACAGTTTCTCACTGCATTTTCATTAGAGGACACTTTAGAAGAAGTCAGAGCTATTTCTATTTCTAACTAAGAGCTTGCCCCTTGAACCTACAGGAAATTTTTCCTCTTTTATCTTGGTGTGAAGTCTCTCCAAGGTTGCTTTCCTGACCACCAGCATTAGAATCACCCAGGCTATACAGACTCCCAGGCTCCCCCTGAAACCTCCTGTTACATCTGAGTGTGGGGCTCAGCAACAGGCATTTCTGGTAAGCCCCACGCATGCTGGTGTCTGAGAGACCCTGCAATGTCCTATAACGGCGCCGTGAGGCTGGTGATCAGTCTGCTGGGGAAAATGGGGTTATTTGAGTGTTCTTATAGAGCACATAGCTCTGGGGCAATGATTCACATAAGAAATGGAAGAGTTCCTATTCTTAAGATGTAGATAATAAAATCGGGGTCCAAGGAGGGCCTTTATTGTATCGGGACCCCACTCTCACCAGCTGCACAGCCCTGGGCAAGGCACAGAGCTACTGCATTTATCAAATGGAGATTATTGTACATCACATGCTGAAGACTGAAGATAGGACTGGACCAGATGACCTTTAGAAGTCTTTTTACTACTAAAATCCAGTGTTTTATTTTATAGCTTAATTACAAGAGTGACTTGAAGGTAAGAGGCTCTGAGGTGAACCTGAAACTATGTACAGTCCTCTCAGAGGGAATGTTCACTTTTTGTCTTTAATGTTTTTTGTTTATTTTTGAGAGTGCAAGTGGGGGAGGGGCAGAGAGAGAGGGATACAGAGGATCCCAAGCAGGCTCAGCCCGGACGGCAGGGAGCTCAATGTGGGGCTTGAACTCAAGAACTGCAAAATCATGACCTGAGCCGAAGTCAGATGCTCAACTGACTAAGACACGGAGGGGTCCCGGAAATGCTCACTTTTCAAACGAAGATGGCCTCTTCCTGGGATGCCTGGGGGTTGAATCACAAAGCCTTTTGACCCTCTTGCTTTACTGGGAGTGGAAAGGTTTGTGGAGACCAGAGAATAGTAGGAGTCCTGGGCAAGGACACTACCTTGAAACTTACTGCATTTAAAACACTATTGTCTCATGAAAAACCTCCCTCTCCCCAACAAAAATCATCCCTCTAAATTCCTTCTTTCAAGAAATTCTGCCACATCTGCCCTCCTCTGCCTTCTCTTGGTGAACTCCTACTCATCCCTCAAGACCTAGGACATACATTGTGTGGTACAGAAATGTCCACAGAAAGCTTCTCTCTGGCCGTAGCAGGGATTTTGTCCTTTCTACTTGGTAGCACTTATTATAATGACACTATTATTGCAAATACGTCCTTGCAAGCTGACCTTGTGACCTTATAGTAGTCAGCTCCTAACGGCAGGAACTGAGTCTTTTCCACTTTGGATCTTCATAACTATAACTTTTCTTTAATGTTTATTTATTTTTAAGAAAGAGAGAGAGAACATGAACAGGGGAGGGGCAGAGAGAGGCACACACACACACACACACACACACACACACACACAATCTAAAGCAGGCTCTAGGCTCTGATCTGTCTGCACAGAGCCTGATGCAGGGCTCAAACTCACAGGCTGTGAGGTCGTGACCTGAGCCGAAGTTGGACGCTTAACTGACTAAGCCACCCAGGCACCCCTCCACCTTGAATCTTCGGTGCCTAGCACCCTGCTGCCGCCACAGATTTTTGCTAACTGAAATGAGTTCTCAGAGCACAAGGATTAATTAGCTGGTTTAGTTTCTCCTGCAGGGTCTGCCCTGTCCTGTAGCGAACCTCTTTTGAGCCCTGCTGTGAATCACTGCATGAAGGCCATAGCAGAGCTTTAGTGCATAAATCAGTTCGCCTACAAAGGAAATTTAGGTAAAGCCCGGGCAGCTGGCATTCATAAATCCTACATGTTGGTGGCATCTGCCAGAAATACACTGCATCTAGCATGCACGCTTTGAGTTACTTTGGAGCTAATTTACATATGCAACAGGTCAGACATCCCTGCATTTACCTGATGAAAACACAGGCAGAATTCACTGGTACCACCTAGTGAGGGGCTGGCACTTTCTGGGCTGCTTGGAGGCTGTCAAAATGGCCCTTGGGGGGAGCTGTGATCTCCGGAGCCCTCCTCTGATGAGCTTATTTTTCAA
Organism: Hyaena hyaena; assembly: GCF_003009895.1. Lineage (NCBI taxonomy): Eukaryota > Metazoa > Chordata > Mammalia > Carnivora > Hyaenidae > Hyaena > Hyaena hyaena. Next base: position 287,124 of record NW_024081746.1, read on the forward strand.
GCTGCAACCAAGAACTTTCTCTAAGAGAAAAGGCCAAGGGCCCTACCTGTCGCCAGTTACCTAAAGAGAGGTTTTACAAATGGCCTCTCTTCTGGCCACTGTCCCTTTGGGCCGAGTTCACGCTAGCTAGAAAAACTCAGGGTGTAATATTCGTAGGAAAGGGCAGTGAATTTATGTCTCCACATGTCAAGAGGAAAAAAGGCAGAGAGCAATCCTTCTCACTGACCGCCATGGGCATGTGACTCTGTGCAGCTATGGCCTCTGACCAGGAAAGGTCAAGGTTCAGGGACTCTAGTCACAAAGCAAACTTGAGCCATTCCATCTCTGCCGCTCTGATGGCTGAATCCATCCGTTGGCTGTGCTTCTCACAGAAGCAGATCTAACTGCCTGCACCCTCAGCAGCAGCTTCCTAACTGGCTGCCCTGCCGCGGGGCTGGCCCAGCTAATCCGTTCCCCTCTGCAGACGGCATGCTCTTTGTGAAGGGCGTGTCACTTCTTCACCTCCGCCCACGGCTCCTCCTGCCTTGGGACAATTCCTACAGTGTTCATCCTGGCTAATGGCCCATGTGTGAACCCTGAGCCTGCTCACAGGTCTCATTTGCCATCGTGCCCTGCCCTCCAGCGACACAACATCTCTCCCACTCCCCTGCTGGGGGCTTCTCTCTTGCCCTGAACCTTCTTCCTACCAGCTGCACCCGGGTCTGGAATGTTCTTCCTCCCCTCCCTGTTTCCACCTGTCTGATTCCTACTTCTCCTTTATCCCAGCCCTCCAGGAATCCTTTTCTCTGGATGGGTCCTCCAGCGGGATTTTGTACTTCTCCTAACAACAGGCTACACATGGGGATCCTGCTGGCCTGCTCGCCTGAGCGGCTCCGCAGAAGTAGGGGTGGAGCTCGGCCCATTTACCCCCAGCCGCAGCATCCTTTGCGGTGACCTGGCGCATGGTCGGTGGCCAGGAAATACTGCGTTGAACGAGTGCACGAACCACTGCATGCTTACCAGGAATGGCCGCCCAGACTATTCCGATCATGGGAGGTGCAGGGGACTCTAAGCCCCACTCACCATTGCAGGTGCAGCGCACGTTCCTGTAGAAACGCGGGCACACAAAGCTGATGCGAGCCGTGCTGTAGGTCATGAGGGCATGCGAGTCCAGGGACAAGCCTTGCTCACAGTGCTGCTCCTGGCAGTCCAGCCCCGAGCAGTTCTTCTCCAGGATGGCCGAGATGCGCATGACGTTCTCTAGATGTCTCCTGGCGTTGGACAGCTTCTGGATCAGGTAGGCTGGCTTGTAGAACTCACTGCTGTGCATTTCCACTGCAAACAGCATGTCCAGCTGGTTGGTCCCCGCCACGGGCTGGATGCTGATGATGCGCAGGCTGTCCTGCTTCTGGGTGAGGACCGCGTTCCGCAGGGTGCGCCGGAAACCATGCATGTGCAGCCCCACGAAGTCCTCGGGGGACACGTTCTCGAAGCGGATGGTGACGGTGTTCTGCAGCATCTCGTGCACCAGCTGCTCCACGTGCACGACCACATCGATGGGCACCTGGAAGCGGCCGTCGCTCACTGACACGTTCAGGACGTACTTGCCACTGTCCAGGCCTCCCAGCGCGATGATCTTCCCGTCATGGCTGTTCACTTTGAACAGGCTTTTCTGCTCCGATTTCAGGGCAAACGTGAGCACATCGTACATGTCTTGATCTGTGGCATGGATTTTCCCAATGACTCCACCAGGAAAATCGTCTTCCATGGTGACAATGAAAATCTCCAGGGGGATGGCCGTGGGCTTGTGAATACTTTCCTCAATGACCCGAACGCGGATGTAGGAGTGAGAAACTTGCTGGGGTTTGCCTGAGTCTTTTGCCTAAAACAACCAAGAGGGAGAAAGGCAGGGAACTAAGACAAACTGTAACAATTTTAAAAACAACAAAACCCGGAGAGAAGACGCTTATTCCTTTACCCGTGTTTGCTTCTTCCTCCGTCCCCTGTTACTGTTCTGCAAAATGCTGAAGGCGTGCATTGCAGTAAGAGGAGTGATTTATCACCTTTGGTCCTTACATGCACACTGTTACGGACGATAAAATATGTCCACACAGTAGAGCCGTTGGGGGTGAACAGGGAAGGAGAATGGAGGATGCTATGAGATTCCAACATGCCCACAACACACTGGCCTTGTTTTCATTTTGAACAGAAGCCACAGGGGGACCTCATACATAAAGTTGTGTTCATACTTGAAGGAGCAATCTTTGCAATTTTTTCCTTTGGATTGGGCCAGAGAACACCTTTCTGTATATTGAAGAAATAACATGAGGTATGAATTATACAAATTAAGGTACAGAATAAAAAATGGAACACAGAAGGGAAAAATAGGTAGCCTGGAAAGGCTATGCCTTCCTCCTCTGATAAGAATTGACAGAAGGAGCACCTTGTCAGCAGATCATTCCTGAACACCTTCCATGCACAGCATGGGTGTAGACAGTGCTGTAGAGCTTCAGAGATGGGCAGATCCCTGTGTACTGGGTCCCCAGGGAAGGCATCTGAGGATGGAGGGATGTGGTAGCCCTTGGAGATAGGTCCTCCTATGTGGAAGGCAGTGTAAAGGGACTTGGGCATCACATGGACCTGAGTTTGAATCTTGACTCAGCCACTCACTGTGTGTCTGGCATTGAGGAAGTTACTTAACATTTCTGATCTTAAATTTCTGTACCTTTAATATGACTATAATGATAGTACCTACTTCACTTTAATCCCCTATGGTGAGGATTAAAAGATAGTGATTGCAAAGTGGTTAGCACAGGCCTGACCCATGGAAGTACTTAGTACCTCAGGGTTACTGTGACTGTTATTTTTATTATTAAAATCACTGCATTCTTCCTGTGATCAACTATATGAACCAGAGAAGCTGAAATGGAAAAGTCATGTAGAAAAGAGAAGTTAGCAAATGAGGTTGAACTTGAAGTCAGACTGCGGAGGGCCATGGATTTTGTAGGCCAGAGGTTGCCCACTCAAATATCAGAGAGCAGAGAGGAAACAGAAAGGCACGGAGCCACTGGGTGGAAGGTGATAGATTAGTGGACCTATGGACTGAGCAGGACCGGAAAACCATGTCTGTCTGGAAAACCAGTATGGGCTGGAGTTCAGACTGAGGACTGCATGTCTTCTTGTAAATGAATGGATGAGGCTATGTTCCAATACACTTTTATTTATAAAAGCAGGCTAAGGGCAAGATGTGGTCTAGGGGCTGTGGTTGGTTGACCCCTGGTTTGGGGGGCTGATATAATCAAAGTAGGAATGGTTACTCTGGGAGGGGTGTAGGGATATATCATAAAAGAATGAGGCTGAAGCCAGAGGAGTCACCCAGGAGGCTCCTGCAACAACGAGAGAACAGGGAGGTAGTGAATAAAGTGGGGCAATGACAAAGGAGATGTAACTGATGCACACAGGGACCTCAGGAAGGCAGAAACTCCTGAATTGGTGGTAGTTTAACATAAGGGATTAGGAGGAGACACACTCTGTGGTGTGTCCAAGGTCTGAGATGTGAAATCTATTCTCTACCCTCTAATCCGAGAGGGTAAAAGATCTATGCCAGCTCCAGTGAGAAGGCACTAAAGTCTCTCCTTGCTCTTGGTAACCTCTACTGTGATATAAAGTTATTTAAGAGGAGGCCAGTCAATTAAGTGTCCGACCTCGTCTCAGGTCCTGATATCACGGTTTGCAAGTTTGAGCCCCCCCACATCAAGCTCTTCACTGACAGTGCAGAGCCTGCTTGAGATTCTCTCTCACCCTCTTTCTCTCTACTCCTCCCTTGCTCATGCTGTCTGTCTCAAAACTAAGTAAATAAACATTAGAACAATTACTTACTCAATACTGTTGGAGGAGTGGGTGGCAACCAAAGCGTTCACTGACATGCTCAGAGCCAAATGTCATTAATTTGGAAGGTTACAGTGTAAGCCAGAACTTATCAAGAGAAATAATGAACACAATGGAATGTGATACACATATAAAGAATTATTATTGTTATTTTTGCCACCATGAATAATGACTTTAGGTTGCCCTCTGTGGCAACAGTGAGTAAAAAAGTCCCTTAGTTTACTGATGGGACCCAAATCATGATACTGGCAAAATTAATTCCTGGGAATTCATTTCCTGCTCTTATCCACACCCTTTCCATCTCTGCCACTTTTGTCCCTTTGTCCCATTTCATTTTACACAGGCCACTGACTTTGAGGAAGCTGAAATGTTGGGAGGCCACTGCCATCCTAATGCTCAGTCCCCTCCTGCTTCACCGGGAAAACTTACCAAGCAAAGGTCTCTTCAAAAGCAGAGGCCATGCTATGTCTCAATCACATTTGGACAAGGTTTGGAAGCTTTCTCAAGTGGAGTAATGTGGCAACGTCTACTCAGCATAAAGCAGCAAGCCCTGACCAATTAGTTGTCTTTGTGGGTGACTTAGAACCCTAAGAATTTTGAGAATGCAGATTTAGGCCCAGTGACCATCCACCTGGTACTCCCTACGGGAATGTCCCTTCTGAACAATGACGCTTCTCTTCCTTCCTGTTCAATTTCACACAAAGAGGCCGCTTTTATTGGTGTGAAATTGAATTTGAGATTAAAAGGGGAACATTCCTGCATGGTAATGAATTACGTTGACTTGCTCAACAAAGAAAAACCATCCACCGGGCACGGAAACCGGCACAAGGGAAAGCCGGCCTGATGGGGACAGAGGACGAGGCCATACCTGGACACACAGCACATATTCCGGAGACTCTGTGTGCCGGAAGACCACAGCTGACCGCAGGACCCCATGTGGGTCCAATATGAACTCCTCCTCTTCGTTTCCCGACAGAATAGAGAAGGAGAAGGGAGGCCCATTGTGAAAGGAGTCTCTGTCTGTCACCACAAGCTGCAGAATGCTGGTGCCTACTGGCTTGTTTTCCTGCATAAAAGAGTATATTAAAAAGGAAGATAAAATTACACCTCTCTTCTCGTTTAAAAAAAAAACAAACCATTATTACCGGTTAGAAAACAGGGCTTTCAAAAGAAGGGATTCCCTGTGATATTATCTTGTCTTCCGAAAATAGGCTGGAGTCTGTAAGCGTCATGCTACACATCCTTGGCCGCCTCCCCACAACTGCCCCGTGAGACAATGAGCTGTGGGAGAGAACACAGGAACTTCACGTTGAGCAGGTGTAGAGGGTCCCAGGATGGTGTCGCCTCCATCTTGTCCTTTGTAGGCTGGAAAGGCCCTGGGTTCACCCAAGCAGCTCTGGGAACACATGGTGCTCGCTAGCCTCTGGGACAAGGTCAGAAACCCTCTCAGGCCAAGGAAACATCAACCTTTCAGGACAGGAAGGCACTTTGTCACACTTGTCACAACACAATCATGCTGAGGCCCCACGCTCTGACACAGGGTCACAACATCGGACTTTGGGGGGGTCATCTTGGCAACTCCCCATTAAACACACAAAGGCATATTCCAGGTGGAACTCAGGCTTTACACCTCACTCCTCAGAACACAGTTTTGCCATCTTTCTTGAGAACAGGGAAAGTGAGCAGACTATTTCTCAACTTGAGGGTGAAGAGAAAGAAAATCCTTAGAGCCATCAGAATTTCTGGAAACCCTGATTTTATTCAAGGATTATTTTGTAGAACCTCTCTGTGTTTCCCCCAAAATAGAAACACAAAGGTTCTTTGTCACTCCTTCTTGAGTTGGAGGTTCTCCACACTCTGAAAATGCCCAATTGAATTCCTCCGGAGCCCAGGCATTGGTTGTCTTGCCCCATGCTGTTTAGACTTCGGCATTACCAAAGTTTGGGCCTGAAGTCAGTTTCATTAGTTCAGGACTTCTGATGACATCGATTTAGCATTAAATATGTTTGGGTCACAGAGATGGAGACCGTGATAAGCTGCAGTTTGGATGGAAGTCATGCACGGGGCAGGCACACTCGAGCTTGATGTGCTGAATTAGTCTTATGAAAACCATGTGTTGGACAAAAGAAATTGTCCTGGCTTGGGAAAAGGGAGGGCCAGTTTTTGAAGGAGAAAGAGAAAAGGGCCTCAAAAGGCCTCTTACTTTGTTCCTTCTCTCAAGAGGCCTTCTGGTCATTGAGAACTAGACCCCGTTTCCCTCTGGAATCAGCCACGGCACTGCCTCAGCCCAGCGTAGATTTACTATTTCACGGTGACAGCATCCTCAGCACCACACAAAATAGAAGATTTATTGATCTGTTTGCTCACTTTACAAAAGTCATTTCCTCCACAGGAGAGAGACAGAGAGAGAGAGAGAAAAAAAAAAATGTGTGCCCCAGGGGTCACCAGCTGAGAAAGAAGGGTGGAAGAGAACACGGGCAGGCCCCGGCGCTGCAGACATGAGCTGCGGTCACTGCTCATGGCTGCAGTTCTCGTTTCTTTCACTGCTGACTTCCTGTTGTGCATGTGAAAACAGGCTGTCAGGCTGATCGATGTGTGTCATAAAACTGAGTGTTGAGTAGGCAAAGCCCATTTTGTTTTGGGGCGAGCACACACAGGCCGTGCGAGGCCAGCAATGCCACCATGGGAGATGGTCCTGGAGAAAGACGATCTGAGAGAGAGAGAGAGAAATGGAGGAAGGGGCAGCCCCTGGGTAAAGCTGTGTGGAAGCAGGAGGGGGACAAGAGTGCACAGCTGCTGGAAAGACCATCAGAGAGCAGAGGGAGACCCAAATACCATCACTGAAGGAATCCAATTTCACTGACAAGGTGGGAGGAAAGAGGCAGAGGGCTGCCTGCTTTATGAGCGAGCGCCTCTCCACTCCGCCTGACTCCTGGACATCTCAGAGGTGGGGAGCCAGCCGTCGATGGCCAGATGAAGTCCTGATGTTGTTCCAAAGGGGTCCCTCAAAACCTGGCTCTCTCTCATCTTCCCTTCTACCCTCAAAGCCTGCAGACCCCGCGAGAGGGGATTCCGAGGCCAAACTGGATCAGGCAAGAGCTGGTTCTCAGGACTATCTGAGGTCCCCCACAACACTGTATATCAAACCCTGTTTTCTCTACATCCTCCACACTGACAGCATTCGTGGACTGGGTTCCCCGAGCCTTCTGTGGTTGGGAAGAGGAGGTAGCTCGGCACCCAGCACTGTGCTGATGAAACATATTTTGAAAAAAAAGAAGATGGAAAGAAGAGTCATTCCCTCTGAGAACAGAATGTCAGCTATTCCATCCTGCAGCTGAATTTTAAGGAGCGGGTAGATTTAAAGTGCTAAACAAAATGTTTATGGAAGATTGATTTTAATGAGTAGCAGCTCTATCCTGATGCCCAATATCTCTTGGAGAGATGAGACGGTTTGTATCAATCTCCCGCTACTGTCGGAATAGAAGAGTCGCTAAAAGGCAGCCTGCCCTTGTGAAGAGGATGGCTTTTGCAGAAGGCTGACCTGAGTTCGAATCCTGGCTCTCCTACTAACCAGCTGCAGGATCCTTGGGGGGCTACTTAGCCCCTCAGGCCCTTAGCTCCTTCAGTGTGAAGTGGGGGCTGCCTCGCCCTCTCAGTTCACATAGCGGTGGTGGGGACATGTGGCTCATGTAAAGCACCCGACACTCAAGAGAACCCCATTGGCAACAGTGCTTATCAATATTCATTAGTCTGTAGCTGTGGAAGGATCAGGCTCGCTTCAGCCTCACAATGGGATGAGTTGATATCAGGTAAAAAAAACAAAAACAAAAAAACCCAAAAAATGGTGAGTAAAATGGGTTGCCTGGGTGGCTCAGTCGGTTAAACATCTGACTTTGGTTTAGATCATGATCTTATGGTTTGTGGGTTTGAGCCCCACCCATATCAAGCTCTACGCTGACAGCTTGGAGCCTGGAGGCTGCTTTGATTCTCTGTTTCCCTCTCTCTCGGCCCCTCCCCTGTTTGTGCTCTCTCTCTCTTAAAAAAAAATAAACAAATGAACCTAAAAAACATTTTATAAAAATCTGGCCTTGTGTAGCAACATGGATGGACCTTGAGGGTGTTATGCTGAGCGAAATAAGTCAGGCAGAGAAGGACAAATACCATATGTTTGCACGTATAGGAGGATTAGGAGGAACTTAACGGAGGAACAAGGGGGAGAAGATGGGGGAAAATGGTGGGGGAAAGGGGGAGAGGCAAACCATGAGAGACTCTTGAATGCTGACAAAAACTGAGAACTGATGGATGTGGGGGGGAGGGGCGATGGGCACGGAGGGGGGCACTTGTGGGGATGAGCACTGGGTGTTTTATGGAAACCAACTTGTCAATAAACTATTTGTAAAAAAAAAAAAAAAAGAAATGATGAGTAAAACCGTTGCAGAGGAAGAGGGCTGGGCACACAAGGAGAAGTGCCTGGCAGGCAGGATTTGGCTCACCTGAATGACAGCAGTGTAGTTAGCGGGGGTAAACACAGGGCTGTTGTCGTTCACATCAGAAATATCAATGTTGACGGTGGCAGTCGATGACATCGCAGGAATGCCACTGTCTACTGCCTGGATGAGCAGGGAGTATCCAGACACCTGCCAAAGCAGAGAGCCGACAGTGAAGATGGCAGCTTCTCCCTCGGTCTGCACACACTCAGAAGAACTGCGGGTAGGGGTGTGCTTTGCTGACGATCAGCCACCTTGGTCCTCAAGACCAGGGTTTCGCAACGTCGGCACCCCTGATACCCAGGGCCAAGGTAATTCTTGGTTGCTGGAGGCTGACCTGTGCCTTTGTAGGATACTTAGCAGCATCACTGGTCTCTACCCACTAGAAGCCAGTATCACTTTGTGCCCATTTGTGACAGCCAACAATGTCTCCAAACATTGCCAAGTGCCCCCCCGATGGGGGTGGTGGGACACAAAACCACCCCTGGTTAGAACTACAGTTCTCAGCCTTTGTTCAAACATGACGGGTGTCACCCTGATCTTACCTATCAGTTCTGAACTTCAGGAATCATGGGGATGTATCACCTAGAGAGGATTTCCTGCTTTGGCAACCACTACTATGACCTCTCTTCAGGTATATAAGTTCACTTTTTGAAGACATATATTTTGGGACACAAAACACAATGTTTCGAAACTTTGTTTAACCTTGGCAGAGGAGTTTTCTGGATCACTCTTTCTGGCCTAATACCTTCAGATGCTCCTTTTTTATCTGCTCATCTAGCATGAAAGCTATGGATGAAACCAGAACCACAGGATCCCAATGCTGAAGGTACTTTCCTGCCTCCTTGCTGTAGGAAGAACCAAAATTCAAAGCATCCAGAAAGACGTATCTTTGGGTGCGCCTGGGTGGCTGAATCAGTTAAGTGTCCAACTTCAGTTCAGGTCATGGTCTGATGGGTTCGTGAGTTTGAGCCCTACATCAGGCTCTCTGCTGTCAGCACAGAGCCTGCTTCAGATCTTCTGTCCCCCTCTTTTTGCCCCTCCACCACTAATTCTCTCTCTCTCTCTCTCAAAAATAAACATTACACAGAGAAAGATATATCTTTGCTTTTTTCTTTAAGACACCAATAAATAAGAAATTGCCAGCATCTATTGGCAGAAAATTTCTTTCAAAGGTCTAACCCAAATATGTCATGCTCCATTTCAGCTCATCCTACTTACTCTCATTATTTGGAACACAGAATCTTCCTACTTTTACTCATGGAGGCTTACCCGATTCCAGTGAAGGGAGGGGAGTGTGGATGGGGGGCTGGCCTAAACTAGCTTACCCGTTCCCGGTCTAATTTCTTCTTAACCTTTACAAGTCCCAGGACAGGCTCCACGGCAAATTCATTGTCCCGATCTCCATTCACAATGGAAAAATGAATCTGTCCGTTGGGCTGGCTATCTGCATCTTCTGCTATTAGCTTCGTAGGACACAAGAAAAAAAAAAAAAACGACATGACAGAAGAGACAGAGAAAAGGTTTATTCTAAGGGTCTCAGGTCTTACAAATGGGCACAATTCTGACAGTTTTCTTAGAGCTATCAATGCTCATGTGCCAGCCATCATGTCCCCAGCAGAAGACGGATGGCTTGTCTGAAGAAGGGAGGCACCACTGTGGAAGCTGCCACTTCCTTTCCATTAATTTTTGTTTGCCTACAGCCTGATGCTTGTTAGGCATGACTTTCCTTGGGCCTTGAGCCACTGAGGATAGAGCTAAAGCTCACTGACAGGGAGAGTTTGGTGATTCTTTCCCAATTCTGCAAAACAATGGTCTCTGCCACTGAGATAGACACTCTCTAAAGCCACCTGTCTCCATATTAAGGAAGCCCAAGAAAATTCCCTTTCTCACATGGCAAACACACTGCCCTTCTGTTCCATATAGGTGATATTGGGATTTATATGTATGCAAGTGATCCTGGCAAGTCCACCTCTGGTGTGTAAAGAAAGCACACCGACACCTGGTGCCACAGGAGCGAGAGACAAGGACGGATGGAAGGGGCCTGTCCAGTAGGGGTAGTGATGATGGTAAGGATGGAACTCACTGTTTCCAAAATGTGATTTATAAGTCTGAGAGAGCCCATGTACTCTTTATACATGGCTTGCTCTTACTGGTAATAGAAAAATTCCTTCCAGAAAGAGCTCCTCTAAGCGTGGTCAATCAGTCTTAATCTTGCTCCCATATGTAGCTGCCCTACTCTGTGTGCATGTGTGAGTGCATATGGGTGTGTGTGTGTGCGCATGCATGGGGTGTGGGGCAGATTTTCTTTTATCCTTAGCCACCTAATATCTTATTATCTAAGGTCACAAACCAGTGGGAGCCATAGTTAGAAATGTATTCCATGGTCTGTTTTGTTTTCTTGAACAGCATACACTTCCAGGAAGAACATAATTATCTTCATTTAAACCTTTGTATAAATGAATTTTTCAGACCCTTCCAATGTACAAAGGGAGAAAGAACAGCTGAAAGATTGGTGACTGACTAGAGTTCTTGCGGACAAAAGGACTCTAACGGAGAAAGTGTGACAAGAACCCAAGACAGACTTCGCTCACTTTTTTAGCTCTCTTCAGTAGGATTATGAGTCCCAGATGTCTGGACCTCCCCCGGGTACCTACCAGGATGACAGAGTCCCCGACCAAGGCATCCTCACTTATGACAGCACTGTAGACATCTTGGCTGAACCTGGGTGGGTTGTCATTCACATCCGTGAGGTTGATGCTGACAGTGGTCACGGCGCTGAGAGCTGGGGTGCCCCCATCTTTGGCTTCCACCACCAGGTAAAACTTTTTGCATAATTCATAGTCCAGCACTTCAGAGACAGAAATGCCCCCTTTGAAGAGAGATTAGGAAAAAAGATTGGTCAGCGGTTCTATAATCATGGCAATATTTATAACATCATCTCCAGCCAAGAATTTTAGATATTCAGGAATTTGTTTACTTAATGCCCTGCTGAAAGCATCTCCGAGTCTGCTTCATGCTGTCAGTTAAAACATAGCTATCCATCAGATGCAACACTGAAGAAATCAAGTCTTTGAATGTTTCTGCAATAGTTTCTGAACATCTCTTAAGCAGCCTGAAAATCTTTGGCATAATTCACCCATAGGCCACTAGGCAGAAGGGCCAGAAATCGGCATCCCTGTTAAGTGCCTCCTTGAACTGGACCCAGGCAGGTGGAAAATGAGCTGAGATGTGTGGATGTGATTACATGATCCCACCCCAGTCAACAAGTGAATATCTGCAAACTTAACTGAATTCAATTACCTACTAACATGTCTTGCTAAGTTACAATGCGCTTATCTAGAACTATGACAGCACAAAGAGGACAAAGATCTCAGAAATCTCAAGGTATAGTGACCTAATGAAAAGGAGACACCTGGGATTAGTGGCCAACTAGTACCCACAAGTACAAAACAGAGGGAATGTCCACACCCCAAAGCTATTTAAGTGAGTAGAACAAGTGGAAAGGTCCTGGGTGGGTACCACCTCTAAGAGGGGCTCTATGAATGCTTTTCCTGCCCATTCTATCCCTTTCTGGTGAGGTGATCCAATCCTGCATTCTGCAATTGGTACACTGTACTGTCTGCAGAGCAGATCTCAAGGGCATTTGTGGGCATTTCTCCCAAATGGAAAACAATCATTAGGACCAAGGTCAGTATGTCACATCCATTCACATCTCTAGACAGGCACCTTCCTTAGCTGCTAAAGCTGCCCTTCTATTTAAGGTGAGGAAGAGAAATCATACCTATAACAAGAGCCTCTTTCTCCCCATAATTAAGTTTTCTTAGCAATTACCAGCCTTAGTGCTTTGTTTTGTATCCCAGTCTTGTTATCTAGTGCCACATTTAAACAGTACTTAACCATTTCCCCATGGTGTTCATATACAATGGCCGTAACTAGACAGACGAAGTCTAACACATATTTAAATGAGGGAAATCCCATACATTTTAATTTGAAGTAATGACCTTAATAAACGGAGGTACTGCTGGGAGAAGCTGCTAATGCAATTCTTCCATCAATATTTCCACCTCCCTACACCTAAGGGCAGGAACGGTATCTCCTTCTTATTTTGCACCTCCCCCTACCCCAGCATAGTGCTCTACAGAGGTGAGAGCACGTATTCTAGAATCAGGAAGATCTGAGCTCAAATCCTGGATCCTCTACGGACTCACAGTGGACATTGGGGAACTTACTTAACCTCTTCGAAGCTCTGTTTTTCTCCTATGGAAAATGCGAGAAATAATTCATAACCAATGAATTAATAGGAGTCTGGCGTATTCAACCTGTTAAATAAATGTTGCTAATTATGACAATTTCCTGTTCATGTTTACTGAACTATCCAAAGGAGAGGGGACCTCCTTTGCCACCTTGTTCAACAAGCGCATTTTTCTTGCGTGATGATGAAGGAATTGCATCCAATGGATGCGAAGTAGGAGAGATTTACCTTTCTTACCTGGAAAATGCTTTCATTATGACTATTCATAGGGGAATAGGTAAATGAATGAGATTATCCATGAAAGTGTTTTAAAAATATTAATACAAACACTATGAAAATACATAGTGAAAAGGGTGAGTATGTTACTCTTCTAAGAATATCCAAACTTGTTTCTTGAATCACCATCTTTACTTTATTACCATCTTTATTATCCAATACGCCTCCAATAGCTAACTCCCTAATGGAAAGAAAGGCCTGCCTAAGCTTCTCCTTTTGTTCTCTTGATGTATTTCTAGGTATGTTTTCCCTAGGTGACACCACATGGCCCCTGAGTTTGAAAAGGGGGCAGTGAGAAACGACAGTGTTCTGACTGGGAGTCGTGGACAGGACTTGAATAGTTCCAGTTCCAGCCGACTGGGGAGCAGAGCTGAGAAGGCCACATGTCACTGTGCACACCACTTAGCAATGTCTGCTTTGGCAGATGACGAGAGAGTGGCAGCCTGAGCGTGGACAGGGGCACTGGGGTGCTCATCTCTAGGAGCACTTCCAAACACATAAACATATGATCCAAATAAAACAACCCAAAATGAAACCAAGCAATAACAGAAAAGAGAGGGAAAGGAACAAACCCTTATGCTGGGTGTGCAAATATTATTATGAACTACCTTACGGCTCCTAAGCCTACCTATGAGAAATCCTGGAGCCTACCTGGAGGTCAAGTACTTGCCCAGTGAGCCCACAGTTAGGGGCCTACAGCTTGGCAGGGGGCATCCACAGAAGCAGAGTTTCAGAAGGCACCCTGGGGTCCGCATGATGTGCTCCCACTGGGAGGGAGGAGGAGAAGGAAGCAGAGCCCACCCACAGGGCAGTTATATGGTTAAGAGAAGCAGGGTAAAAGTGAAGCTGTGAATTTTAAGTAGGTTGCCGTTTACCCACCTGTCTTTGGATTGATTCTAAATCTTCCTTGTTCATTCCCAGACCGGATTTGATATGTAATCTCAGCATTTGTGCCGATATCTTTGCTGGTGGCGAAAACAGCAAGCACTTGGGTGCCAGGGGAGGTGTCCTCAGGCACCGTCACCAGGTAGTCCCTCCTCTCAAACACAGGGGGGTTATCATTAATGTCCAAGACAGTGATGGTGACCGTAGCAAGAGAGGAGAGAGCCTGGCCGGGGCTCTGGTCAGTGGCCTGGACGCTGATGTTGTAGGAGGGCTGCTGTTCTCGGTCCAGCGGCTGCTCCAGGATGATGATGCCTGAGGAGCTGTCGATGGAGAAGAAGCCATCGGCAGAGTCAGCCAGGGAGTACACCACCTTCCTGTTGATGCCTGTGGAAGACGCAAGAACGTTAGCAAGAAGAACGTGGCTTGATGCTCTGCACTAGAATATTATGGCTACACAAAGAAGGTCAATAATGACAGAAACCAACAGCTTTGGCCCTACATTTGGTCAGCCATTTAGCTAAATGAGGGTAGAAAGAGTTAAACATAAATGTATAAAAAAGAGGGGCGCCTGGGTGGCTTAGTCGGTTAAGCGTCCGACTTTCGCTTAGGTCATGATCTCGCGGTTCGTGGGTTCGAGCCCCGCGTCGGGCTCTGTGCTGACTGCCAGCTCAGAGCCTGGAGCCTGTTTCAGTCTGTGACTCCCTCTCTCTCTGACCCTCCCCTGCTCATGCTCTCTCTCTCTCTCTCTCAGAAATAAATAAAAAAATATTAAAAAAAAAAAAGTATAAAAAAGTTAAAGCACAAAAATGTACAGGGGCACCTGGGTGGCTCAGTTGGCTAAGCATCCAAAACTTGATTTTGGCTCAGGTCATGATCTCACAGTTGTTCGGTGTGGAGTGTGCTTAAGATTATTTCTCTACAAGGCACCTGGGTGGCTTGGTCACTTAAGTGTCCAACTCTTGGTTTTGGCTTATGGTCATGATCTCACAGTTCATGAGTTTGAGCCCTGAGTTGCACTCTGCACTGATATTGCAGAGCTGCTTGGGATTCTCTCTCTCTGCTCCTCCCCAACTCACTTGTTCTCTCTCAAAATAAACACTTTAAAAATTGAAAAAAAAAAAAAGATTCTGTCTTTCTCTCTCTTTCTCCCTGTGCCTCTCCCTCACTCATGTGTGTGTGCTCTCTCTCTAAAAAAAAAAATTTATGTAAAAACATATACAACTAAATTAAATGGTAACGAAATGTAAAATATTGGTAG
Source organism: Hyaena hyaena (assembly GCF_003009895.1). NCBI lineage: Eukaryota > Metazoa > Chordata > Mammalia > Carnivora > Hyaenidae > Hyaena > Hyaena hyaena. The sequence continues at coordinate 302,152 of NW_024081746.1, forward strand.
CAGATATCATCAATAGTTGGGTATTCTTCATGTATTAAAGAACCCCAGGCATCTTTAATAAAAACTGTAAGATGCCAATAAATACGGGGGTAAAGATGTGTCACACAAAGAGAAATACAAATTAATTCATTACTTCAAAAAATGTTTATCTGGAATCTATCAGGCACTATTCTAGGTGCCAGAGATTTCAGCAATGGACAAGAGTCAAGCACTTCTTGAGGGAATTATTACACTTAGTGGGAGTAAGTAAGAAATTAACAATAAGGGGTGCCTGGGTGGCTCAGTCAGTTAAGCGTCTGACTTCAGCTCAGGTCATGATCTCACAGTCAGTGAGTTCCAGCCCTGCATCAGGTTCTTTGCTGACGGCTCAGAGCCTGGAGCCTGCTTCGGATTCTGTGTCTCCCTCTCTCTCTGCTCCTCCCCCGCTCATGCTTTGTCTCTCTCTGTCTCTCAAAAATGAATAAATGTTAAAAATTTTTTAAAAAAAATTAACAATAAATAATCTGTAAAATAAATGGCATGTTAGGGGGTAAAAAGGAAGAAAAGTAAAGCCACAGGGGGGATCAGGAGTGCTTGGGGGAGAGTTTGGGAGATGGAGGGAAGAGTGGTAACTTTAAATAAGGCCTTGGCACTTGAATAAAAACCCAAAGGAGGGGAGGCAGTGAACAGTGCACGTATCTGGGGAGAGAATGTTCCAGGCAGAGAGACCCACAAGTGTAGAGGCAGAAGCCGCCCCCCCTCCCCCCCACCATGTGTGTCTGGGGGCAGTGACGAGGAGACCGGTGTGACTACAGCCAGGATGAAAGAAAGAGAGGATGGTGTCAGGGTGACATCAAGCGGGGAGCAGACCGTGCGGGGTTGCAGTGCTGAGGCGGGAAGCCCGCCGAGCGCTCTGAGGCGGGCAGTCGGGAGCTGTGACTCAGATTTTAACAGGATCACTCAGGCTGCTGGTGAGGCAGAGCATGAAGAGCAGCTAGCGAGGAAGCAGGGACGGCTGGCAGGCGCCCACGGGAAGGCAGGCACGTGGCAGTGGTGGCTTGCACCGGTGGCGGCCTCTGAGGTGGTGAGAAGGGGTCAGCTTCCGCCCATGTAGGTGCTCAGAAGAGAGGATCCTGGATGTGTTCTGAACTTGGAGGTGGTGAGAAAAGACTGTTTTCCCGCAGAGTACGGGGTGTGAGAGACAGAGAAGACCCCAGGATGACTCACAGGGATGTGCCGACAGCCTTGACAGCAGGGACGGAGGCCTGCAGGAGGACCAGGGTTTGGATGACAGACCAGGAGCCCCATTTTGGACAGATTAAGTTCAAGATGGGCATTTTATAGGTAAGTGGATGTTCAGGGAGGGAGCTGGTGCAGGAGGCTGGAGATCAGAGGAGAGGTGCACGTGGAGCTACGAATGTGAGCACCACTGCGGTGCGGGGGCCATGCAGAGCCATGAGAATGGCTGAGGCCCTAAGACAGTGTCCAGAGAAAAAGAAATCCAATGGTCAGCGAGCCTGGAAAACTCCATCAAAAAAGGGAGAAGATCAGAGGGTGACCTCCGGCTCTGTGATTTAAAGAAATGCGCTAACTCCTCAAGATGCCATTTTACCTTAATGTACCAGAGAGCTAAAACATACCAGCCAGGAAACATCCACCAACAAGTCACAAATTAGTGGCGGATGATCAGATTGACTTCTGATGCTAAAGACTGAACTGTTTTCATCAGAGGATCTTAGCACTTCAAAATGATTAATGCACTCCAAGTTCACTAGGTGTTAATATTTATAAGAGGCAAAATATGACATCTTTGTAGGCTGACAAAGCATCATTTTGATCCTAAATTCCCTTGATGAAGACAGTCATTATTCAGGGGGTTTTAGCTACCACGGCCATCTGAAAATGCCTTTTACTAGAATCACAGACTCTTAGAGTGTAAGCTCTTAGAGGGGAGGACCTCACTTTGTTGTTTTCCATTATAACACCTCACCATGGGGTCAGACATTTGGCGGTAATAGGAGTTAAATGTTCTGCTCCCGCAATGTGTTATTTCCCTTAAGCCAAAATTCCCAGCAAACCAATAAAATCATCTATCTGGAGGGAATGACATAAATTGCATTATGTGGCTTTAACCAAAAGGTCAATACTGAGAGCTTGTTCTTGGTTCCATTCCAGAGAGTCCATTTTTTCCACAGTTTAATCATTTACTTTTATTTCTCTTTCAAAACAACTACCCTGTGATATATAAACATCAACTTCTGATTTTATTGGTGGTGGGATTAAAAACAAGAGGGCTCTCCTCTTCTTCGCTGCCCTTTAAAATAAGGCCCCAGAGCAGACGTTTTAAGGATGCCTTCTGGCTACTTGTCCTGTAGCTCTCCAAGATTCTATTCTCCAACATCAACTCCTGGGGTGAATATACATAGGGTTGCAATAACCCCGCAGGGGGTGGAGGTGAGGAGGGGGCAGAGCGTATGCCCTAGAAGCTGCAGTGTCTAATTAGAGGCTCTCAGGACACCCCTCAAAGTCACCGAAACAGATTTATGGGAACACATCAGCGACTGACATCGATACATCATGCAGGTTTTCAAAGCACATACATTGCCTGTGGATTTGACTTCTGCCCAACCCCCCACCGGCATAGGGAATACCACTCTTAGGAACAATCAGATGGAGCAAGAGATCTGTGCAGGGACTTTCATCTGAGCCTTTGCTGACAAGACCCATTTCACAGAAGCATAAACCAAGGACGGATGGTTTGCCCGCTGCCACTAGCGTTTTTAGGTAAGCACGAGGTACAAGCTCTTGTGTTCCCTGTAAGGATTTCTGGAGACCTGCTCTTGAACAGGCTTCCCCTTCAGACTTGAAGATCATTTAAGAAGAAGGCCATTTCCGACTCACTGGTCTGAAAGCGGTGGTGCTCCAGCCGAGAGCTGAGTGTTAGGAGAGGTGGGGGTCGGATTTGCACACTGCTGTTCTCTGCGGCCGCAAGGCCTAAAGGAAAGGTGCCCCTAATGGCTGCCTGTGTTTCTTTCATTGGGACAGACAACTGAAGTCTAATTAAAACTATCACCTATGTTCCTGGTCTGCCTCTTTCTCTTCCAGCCCTATTCAGAGGCATGGGCTTTGCTCACACCCGGGAGCAGGAGATGCTGTGTTCTCTGAGCTTCCTGCTCCGCGGGCTAGCTCTGTTGTCTGAGCACTGCATTTACAAGGCTGACATTAATCAGCCACACAAAGACCATGGCTCCCCTCTGGGTAGATTCTGTTAATTTAAATTCGGTGACAGGGCTTTTCTGCTTTACCACAGCAGAAAACCATCCCCTCCCCCCACCAAGTTGCTGACCCAAACTCCCCCCACTTCCCATACATTTTGCTTCTGACAGTATCTTGGGCATTCACACTAGGAGGAACTGGGGGATTTATTGTTTCCTTCTCCATTCTGTTACCAATCCGATTGATAGGGACCAGCAACGGGGGAGGGGAGGAAAAAAAAAACAAAATTCAAACCAACACACCTGCTAAATGCCATCACTTATGATTTGGTGGCTCTCAAGGAAAGAGCAGAATATATTTTTGAAATGTATTAAAATTCCCATTTAGACCCAACTGCAATGGATCTCAATGATTTCTAGAAATAAAGCAGACGGGTAAATACCAGTTTGGAGGCAGTACATTTGGTAGCGCTTGGATCTTTGCTGTGTTACCAGGTGATGGGTGCTATCTTTGTTAAATGAATGCAGGTCACGTCACTAAAGTGGTTAACTTTCTATCCAAGGGCTTATGATAAATTCCATCCTTCACATCACCATCCCTTTGCTACATGCCCAGCAAAAAAAGATGAACCTGAGTAGAAAATTTGCTTGCTAATTGGTCTAATGCTCTCACTGCATGTCACAATGTGTTATATTAAGGTATAACATTAATCTATCACTTTGTGTCTGTGTTTTTAAGTATGTAATTCTCTTCTCCAATTTGAGCCTAATTTAATGAGGACGGAGCTACTTAGCTTCTCAAAATGCCGAAATGACAGGCTACCAAGAGAAATAGGACTTTCACTGCAAGTGAAATTTCTGCACACTAACTGTGGCAAAGGGAGCAGGCAGGTCTTCAGAGGATTAAAATCAAGTAAAAAGAGAATGATTAAAATCCCTATTTGCTCAAAGGAAGTAATAGGTAGTGGCATTTTGGAGAGTGGGGTTGAAGGAAAGAAATAGCACAGAAAAATGCCCAGTGGGAGGGCCACTTCCTGTGAGGGGGGTTGCAAAGGGAATCTATATTCCCTTTCTTGGAAGGTTTCTTAATGGAGGTTAGGTTCCTCTCAATTCAGCCAAATAGAGAGATGGACTTTTTGGACATGGGATAGCATATATAGTCAAAGTTTTGGATGTTTTCAAATAAGGGCAATATGGTCCAGTTTTGGAAGACAGGAGACCTTGCCTCGAGCCCATGGTTTGCCCCAACTATACAAGTGTGCATGGATAGGTCACTTAACCTCTTCACTGGGTCTTACTTAGGTCTCTTCAATTTTAAAATGACAGGAGGCCGGGGCGCCTGGGTGACTCAGTTAGTTAATCATCTGACTTCAGCTCAGGTCATGATCTCATGGTTTGTGAATGTGAGCTCTGCGTCAGGCTCTGTGCTGACAGCTCAGAGCCTGCTTCAGATTCTGTGTCTCGCCCTCTCTCTGCCCCTCCCTTGCTTGTGCTCTTTCTCTCTCTCTCTCTCAAAAATCAAATAAACATTTAAAAAAATAAAAAATAAAAAATAAATAAGATGACAGGGCGCCTGGGAGGCTCAGTCACACATCTGACTCTTCTTGATTACAGCGCAGGTCATGATCTCGTGGTGTGGGAGTTTGAGCTCTGCCTTCAAGCTCTGCCACACTGACAGTGCGGAGTTTGCTTGGGATTCTCTCTGTCTCTCCCTCTCTTTCTGCTCTTCCCCTGCTCTCTCTCTCAAAAAACAAACTTAGAGAAAAAAAATTTTTTTAATATTAAAATGACAGAACCCAGATCAGTTGAGGTCCAAGAAGACCTCCCAGACTATGCTTCATTTCCAAATGAAACTAATAGAGTTTTTTTCATTTATATTTCCAAAAGATCATTTCCCCACCCTCAAAATGCTCATTAAATTGCCAGGCTTGGACATCAGTGGGCTGTATCACTGAAGTCCAAATTAAGCCTAATCATGACAGCTCTTGGGATCTTCTGGATGGGAAGAAAACTTGGTGCAGCAGTTTTATACTGTTCGGTTAAGAGTTCAGAGTTCACACATTCAGCTTACAGCAAGGCTTTATTACCTCAGTGAGAAATGACGCTCACTGCTAGGATCATTCCCAGGGATCTAACCCAGAGTCAGAAGAACTCGGCTTTATGTTTGAGATTGTTACAGGTGTTAGAATCAGCACCAAAACCAAACGGCAAGAGCAGTCAACACAGCAAGTACATTGAGATTTTTTTTAATGTGGTCTTTGAAAAATGTTTTCTGCCCTCCTCCTGACATCAAGCTCTCTAAGCTTAAGGACCCAGCAAGAGCTCTGTGAGGCTGACTTTGGGGTTTTATGTCGGCAGCTGCTGTGACTGTCCGGGCAGGGCCTTGTCTGTGACATTCACATGAATACCCTCCAGCAACTGCACAAGGTCTGGCCTGTAGGTGACAGTAAAAATAGGGGCTGTGCTAAGTTCCTGTAAACTGGCTTTTATAAAGGGATTTGAATTCGTATGGAACAGATATCTGGGGAAGGAATAATGTGAAACAGTTTCAACAATCAGACTCTAGTAACCCTTTTAATTTTAGTTCTTCTCACTTATTTTTTTTAAAATCAACTTTATCGGTATACTGAGATGTCATAATTTATGTACAAAAACATGAACAGATTTTAAGTGTCCAGCTCATAAATTCTAACACATGTATATACACTGCCATGGAACCATGGCCCTCATTGACACATAGGACATTTCAATCGCCCCTTAAAGGTACCTCATGTTCCATTTAGGTCAATAAATGGATTCCACATCCAGGCAATCTAGCAACCTTTTAAAAACTGTTGTGTTTTTTCTGTTTTGTTTTTGTTTTGAGAGAGGGAGAGTAAAAGAGCAAGAGCTAGAGCGAGAGACAGCATGAACAGGAGAGGGGCAGAGACAGCAGCGGACACAGAATCTGAAGCAGGCTCCAGGCTCTGAGCTGTCAGCAGAGTCGATGCAGGACTCGAACTCAAAAACCGTGAGATCATGACCTGAGTCGAAATCAAGAGTCTGTTGCTTAACAGCCACCCAGGCACCCCTCATCACTTGTTTTTGAACCAATACTTGCCCTGCTTTCATTTGTATGCATTCATCAGTGCCAGAAATCCCGCAAGTATATTTAGGTTGCACAGTTTTTATGACCTAGGCTTGGTGATTAAGGAGCACTCTTATTTAAGCCATAAGGATTATCCTTTGATCAACAAAGCTTCGGTTCTTGGCTACATCATCTCATTCTTTGGTGACGGGCTCATCCTTCAAAGACAGTAGTTACTTCGGAGAAGTACAAGGCTCCTGTCTGTCACAGGAGACACTGGTCATGACCCTTCCATTCCATAAGGGTTTGTCAAATGCCGCCTGTTTGAGTACTCTCTGCACTGCACTGAGGGGAAGTGGAGCCTCAAAGACGCCATCTCTAAACCTAGGAGTTTAACAACTTGGTGAGGAGTTACTATTATTTTAAAAGCTTTATTTATTTATTTTGAGAGAGAGAGAGAGACTGGGAGAGGGAGAGAATGAGCGGAGGAGGGGCAGAGAAAGAGGGAGAGAAAGAATCCCAAGTGGGCTCCATGCTGTTAGCGCAGAGCCCGACACAGGGCTCAAACCCACAAACTGTGAGATCATGGCTTGAGCCAAAATCAAGTCAGCTGCCCAACTGAATAAGCCACCCAGGTGCCCTGCTGAGGACTTATTTTAACCAGACAGAGGTTCCTGCATGTCTCCCCTCAGTTTCTGTCTCCCATCTGAATTGGAAGTGCCAGTTCTTTTAGTTCTTTTGATTTTACCTCGGAGATATCTCCTTGCTGCCTTGTGGCCAGGTCTTGCCACCGCATCCCATCTTCTCTCACCTAGACTCTTGCCAGAGACTCCTGCCTGCAGGCTGCCTTAGACTCTGTCTTCTCATGGCCAAACTTAGCCAGAGGTCAGTTTCAAAAGCTCTAGATCCAGTTTTGCCTTAGTGGCTCAAGACAGTCTCCTACTTCTTGCTTCTTAGAGTCAGAAGTAAAGACGTTGGGGAAGGGCTTTCCAATCCTTTGCCCTCTGGCCCCAAGCCACCCTTTCAGTGTCATCCCCTTCTCTACCTCCACCGTGTGTCCTCTCCTCCAGCTACTCCTCCGGACTCGATGCGCACACACTCCCCAGGCCTCCACGCAAGCTTTTCCTTCCACTCAGAGCGTTCTCTTCCCCGCCTCCCCTCATCAAACATCTGCCTATCTGTGAAGGGTCTCCTCTCCACAGCTTCCTAAATTTCTCCAGTTACTCCTTTCTGGGTGCTCCCTTAACATTATTTTTACATCATCACTAGTTATACTTATGGCCTCTCTCCTACTAGATTAATGTATCTTTTACACAGAGGGACTGTGTCTTATTACTTCTGTAGCTCAATGCTGAGTCCAGAGCCCCACATCAGACAATAATGAACACTGAGCTGCTGAAGTGACCAGAGGACCAAAGCAAGAGTATGAGCTAACACAACAAATGGAGGTGATAAGCACTCTGCACATACATGACCACTACAAGCACATGTGGTAAAGAACTGAAGGACCCCAAAAAGGTGCAACACAGAGGAGTCAGGAATCTTTAATACTAAAAGTGTACATGAAACATTCATATATAAAAACTATATACAAACATCTGTATATAAAAAACTCTTGCTAATTGGATGCTTGCATTTGTGAATAAAATTGGTAACTACCTAATTTTCCAAGAATGAAAACTGGTTGAATAAGTTACAGTACACTCAAATCACAGAATACTGTATACACTGTCATATAAAAGTGTAAAAGAATATATAGTGACATAGAAATATGTTTGCAAGCCAGGGATAAAACCAGGTTACAAAACAATATCTAGGTTATGAGTCCATTTTTGGAAAGGAAAACAGTGGAAGGGATTTCATCAAAATAGCAACAGTGGTTAGAACTGACTCATTTTGCCTTTTGTCTATCTTTCTAGTTTGTATACAGTGGACACAGATCATATTTCTAGTAAGTAAAAGAACTATTACAAACATCATGTAATGGAAAATTTATCATCAATTTTGGAGAGCAGTCAAATTTCTGAGTTATTTTCCAGGCCAGTTTAATTCTCAACATACATACCATTTGAAATAATTGTAGAAAATGATACTTACATATTATATAAGCATTCTTTTTCTGGATATTTCCATTCCTCAATGTGTGTGTGTGTGTGTGTGTGTGTGTGTGTGTGTGTGTGCGCGCTCGCGCACGTGTGCTCAGAAAGACACTGACTATGCTTAGAAAATATTTTTGGGGGGCACTTGTGTGGCTCAGTTGGTTAAATGTTGATCCAAAGTCAAAGCAGCTGACTTTGGCTCAGGTCATGATCTCACGGTTCGTGGGCTCGAGCCCCGCATTGGGCTCCATGCTGACAGCTCGGAGCATGGAGCCTGCTTCAGATTCTGTGACTCCCTCTGTCTCTGCCCTTCCCTCTCTCTTTCACTCTCTCAAAAATAAATAAACATTAAAAAAAATTTTTTTGTCAAGGTCTCATTATAACGTTATTTCAAGTGATACATTGTTTTGAGCTATTTTGTATCCTTAAATTAAGCTGTAGAAGAATATGGTTAGCCTCAAATTCCCATCTCATTGTCTGTGGGAGGCAAGTAAAATCCCGTTACAGCTAAAGAGTTCAAACTGATCGCTTTTTTCGATCTTTAAAATAGGCCTTCTGATGATGTAAAATAAAAGAAAGTTGCCATTAGGAGGTCCATGGAATTGCAATTAGTTTGCAAGTTAGACTTTAAATAGACTCTCTGATTATTTCTGTTTTAAGTGCCTCTTACAAGGTTTTCACTGGGTGATGACTAACCCTGGCACATTCCCCAGGGCAAAATACCAACTCGGGTCAGGAATCCCGGGGCCTTTTGAACAGTTGAAAAGGAGAGAAGGCAGCCCCAGTTACAGGGTCAGGGAGATCCTGGCAATACCATAGAGACTTCCTGGGGACTTACCAGTTGGGCTGGCACCAGATCTGCTGGGTAAAACTGGCAACATGATTGTGAGGTCCTATGCCATATAAGAAAGCAGGCCCCCTGTTGGACATAACCAGAGCAGTGTAGTAAACCAATGGGGGGGGGGGGGGGAGGCTCTACTAAGTGAGAGGCCTGTACACCCGCAAAGGCTGTACTTCTGTATAGCTGGCCCCACTGGTGAGTGATACCACCTTCTGTGACACCTCAAAAGCTACAGCTCATCTGGACATAAATTCTCCCAACCATCTATGACTTGGCACTTTGCTAAGCCTGCGAGAGTCAAGTGTAAGTACATGAATCATCAAAGTATGCAAAACTCTGTCTTTATTGGTGCATAGAACTTCTATACTGGACCACCCAGCAATAATACTAAATATGTCTCCTAAGTGGGTCATTATGTATGCCGGATCAATCATCCAGCCATCCAATAAATCACCCCCATCCAATAAATCCCCACCAGAATACCACAGCATGGCAGGCACTGAGGATGCACAGAAGAATCACAGACCCTCAATGTCTCCCGTGTCTCAGGAGACAAGCATATATAGTGGATTATTGGCGAGGGGTGGCCAAGGGGCATATCCCAGGGATGAAAACAACTGAATTGAGTCATGAAGGAATTATAGGAATTGTCAGGAGTACCAAAGTGGAAAAGTGACAAAAAGAAAGGGCATTTTGGGTGACATGAACACATGTGAAGTTACGAATGATGAAACTGGATGCTCAGAGAAGGGTAAGGGGTTCATTGTTGCTAAATTATAAGTCTAGAATGGCAGGAGCTAAAGCTATCTATTTTCAGAACCACTAGTAAATTACCAAAGCTGTTATAAACAGTTACAGCTAGAGTAAATGAAAAGCATAAGTTAATGGATGAATTAGCAGAGAGAGAAGGAAGACTGGAGGAGGAAGATGAAGAGGGTGTCTGAGTAGGAAGCATTCTGTAATATGTGAGAAGTTATTTAAAGAGCTCCCCACTGGTGATGGACAACATAATTGTGCCTGTCAGGGAGGCTTCACAAGGTGAAATGAGAGTGAGTATCCTGTGGCAAAGCTGATAAGCACACTCCACTAAGCCTCAACATAGAGGCAGAAGACAGAGCTGGGGGTCCTTGGATTCTGCACAAAATTCCCAGGGGTAGGTGGAGATTCCCCTTGAAACCAGCGTTCCTATAAACCTGTCCTCCGCATTGCTGCTTGTTGGATCAGGACTGATCCACGGAGGCAGAGAGGCCTGTTAACTAGCCTTGTGCCATCCAGGAATGAGGCAGCGTGTGAATGGGTGAGTGTGGGAATGCATCACCGCCATCAACAGATAGACATCAATTTGCCCATGGGTAGAGGAGCTAAAACCCTTCACTAAGATATCCCTTTCTGGAAGGAACTTGCTATTTCATTTGTTTTGACCCCCTGCTTGGAAGAAATTGGATTTTAAAAGGCTTAATAATAATCATCACTTATATGTGTCAAATGCAGAGACTTCTAAACCAGGAAAGGCATCACAGTCAAAAAGAGGGAAAAAAATGTAAGTCGAGCCCTATCCTAGACTTTCAGAATCAGATTTTGGAGATGGAGCCTTCACCTATTTGTGTTTATTTTTGTCTGTTTATTTTTAAAAGCTCTCAAAGGGATTCTGATGCACAGCCAGGGCTGATAACCAGCTCGTCTGATTTTTGTGCATTATTTTTCCTCTGCTGTTGGATCCTGAAATTTAGGAGGGGATAGCTTGTAGGGCTCTAATCAACTGAAGGGATTCTAATTTCTTAGGCATAGAGGATTATTTCATGTTCCCAAATTAAGCTCTATGTGACAGAAGGCATTTATGTCCTCTCCAATGGGTCTGGAGAAATGAATTTTTGGCCTCTGAGGCTTCCTACATGAGGGAGCCCAGGCTCTGTGGGTGAAAGCCCCTGGCAGAAGGAACCCAATTATGCACTAGACCTGATGTCAAGGAGTTAACATGGAATATCTAACTTCGTTCTCCTAACCGCTCAGCAGCTCAGCAGACATGTATGGAACATGTACTAGGTGGCTGGTGCCATGTCAGTGCTGGTGCCACAGAGATGAACAGATTGGTGTCCTAGCCCTCCAGGAGTTCATGGTCTGATGGGAAAACAAGGAATGAATACCTCCATTTTTACAGGGAGGAAAGTGGAATTCAAAAGGGCTGGAGAACTTATTTAAGGTTAACCAGTTAGTAAAGGCTAGAGTAGAGGTATCTGATCTGGTCTCCTCCCCAAACCACTGCATGATGTTGCTTCCCGAAGTGACAGACAAATGTGGCAAGGAGGGGACAGGATCCCCAAGTCCACCATGTAGCCACATGTACTGTGCGTACTGCAGAAAGTGTCCTGTTGCGGGCAGCAAGTCAAGAATTCAGGGGTTTATGGGGCCACGGAAACCTTTGCTCAGGACCACACTCCATTTAATAGATGGCTTGAGGGGAGCAACTTAACTTTCTGAACCCCAGTTTCTCCATCTGCAGGTGAAAGTATCACTAGCTGATGTGCCACAGAAAGATGACCTGTCTGAGTGTTTCTGGAGAAAGGCTTCAAACATAAGATTGTATTTTTTGATATGCACAACAGACAAAGGGTTTCAGCTACAACATGCTCCAGAAATGGCTCATATATCTCAGTCTTTACGGGGATTATTTAATTTTAATAGTCCCTCAGCTGCCTTTAAAGATTTAATACTTTAGAGAATAAAAGAGCTTTGGGGAAGAAAAAAAAGCACATTGTCACTGACCTATACAGCTTAGAGGTAACAGGTTCTAAGGCATTAGGAAAGAGAAGAATATATGGTAATTAAGAGCACACCGGCCTCATCAGAATCAAATCCCTCTTGAAACATCTTCTGGTAGAAATTATCAGAATATAGAAAAGAGCCTTGGACGGAGATATCAGGATACCTTCTGTTTAGATCCCGCTCTGCCACTCACAAAGTCATCTTGGGTCCATCTTTTTATCTATGGGCCTCAGTTTCCTCCTCAGGAATAGAAAGGTTTTGACTGGATTCTTTTCAGGGACTTGCCAGTGTAACATCCAAAGATCTACTGGGACTGTCCGACGCTGTTAAATCAGCACTCACTCCGCCACATCAAAGCCACGTGTTCCCAATTCGGCTGAGCTATTTCTCCTCCGGGGAGGGCCCTGTTGTGATTGCCACCGACCTGCATGACAGCCCTTCTTCCTCTGTGGGTGGATAATGGCTATGGCAGGAGATTCTCAAGGATGCATGGCCAGAATTCAGAATGCCCATAAACTTGCTTTAATGTGCTAGTTCTTTATGGCTCCGTGCCAAATTACTCCAGAATAGAGCATGAAACAACAAATATTTAGCATCTCACGGTTTCTATGGGGGCAGGAATCCAGGCATGGCTTAGCTGGTCGGCTGTGGCCCAAGGTGTTCTGTCGAGCAGGGCTGCAGATTCATTTGATGGATCAAACAGAGGTGGTGGTCTACTTTCAAGCTCACTCATGTAGTTGCTAATAGGACTCAGTCCCTCACCATGTGGGCTTCTCACAGGCCTGCCGCACAATATCATAGCTCTCTTCCCCAGGGTGAGTGACCCAAGGGAGAGCGACAGAGAGTGCCAAGCACTAAACTGTGTCCCACCCCAAATTCATATGTTGAAGCCCTAACACTGATGAGACTGTATTTGGAGATGGGGCTTTTAGGATATATTAAGTGAGGTCACAGGGATGGGGTCCTAATCTAATAGGACTCATGGTCTATAAGAAGAGGAAGACAGAGCTCTTTCTCTCTCTGTTGCACACACCAAAAAAAGGCCATGTGAGATCCTAACAGATTGGTGTGAATGACACTCCCATAGAGTTTGTCCCATGAAGGTGCAGAAAACTGCAAACCCAGAGGTCTCCACATGCTTTTTTGTCATATTTCCAGCACCTAATCCACCACCCTTTGCTCAGAACTTGTCTCCTCTCCTCCCTTTTCTTCCCAAAGCTCTCTTCATGGCTCTCAGTAAGTGGCACACATATACAAGGCTAGGATGAGTCAAAGGAGATAATAAACAACTAGATGGACTCATTTAATGTGGTTTGGTCAGAAAGATCTGTTTAACAACCCTCAGGAGTTATTTTAATGAACATTACTCTCAGATAAATAATGCCCTGCTCCTTCATAAGGAGCTACCCTCTCAGAACAAATAATGCTCCACAATACTAGGCCAGCCATTTATTTCCTCTGATAAGATCGGTGCTTTGGAAAACCAAGTTCATTCTAGTTTCCGCTCCATGAGGGGACAGCACAGGGGTCATGATACCAACCCCCTCATTAAATAATCAGAAAAATGAATCCTCAACATGGTCAGCAAGGTTACATTATTACAGTGAATGACAGTGCAAAATTAAGAATGTTAAGGGCTGTGGAAATATAAACACTTGGGTAGAAATGGGAAAATTCTGCCACAAAATAACCCTTCTCTGTCTCTTTCCTGTTCTCTGCTAATATGAGGACCAAACTATTCACTTGAAAGGAGAAGGCATCATTTTGGAAGACTCTTAGAGAATCTCTGTATTTTCTATTAACATAATTCATTCTACCAGTTGCGTCCATTCATTAGTGTAACACTATCTATAGTGTGTGAGGCATTTTCCTCCTCATTTCTTGGTGACTTCCTCTCACATTTCCTCTAGCCGTTGAAGCAAACTCCCAGCACATTTTAATTATTGTATGTGTTACGGTGTCGACATCTTTGGGTTCATCTTGTTGGGGGTTCTCTGTGCCGCCTGGACCTGGATATCTGTTTCCTTCCCCAGTTTAAAGAAGTTTTTAGCCACTATTTTTTCTAATAATATCTGTCTCCTCTCCTTCTTAGTCTCCCATAATGCAAATGTTAGCATGCTTTGTGTTGTGCAAGAGGTCCCTTAAACTATCCTCATTTCTTAAAATTCTTTTTTCTTTTTGGCTGTTCAGCTTGGGTGCTTTCCATTATCCTGTCATATAGATCACTGATCGATTCCTCTACATCATCTAATCTGCTGTTGATTCCCTCTAGAGTATTTTTCATTTCAGTGATTGTATTCTTCAACTCTGATTGGTTCTTTTTTATATTATTTATTTCTTTGTCGAAGTTCCCACTCTGTTCATCTACTCTTTAGTCCAGTGAGGATCTTTATGACCATTACTTTGAACCCCTTATAAGGTAGATTGCTTATCTCTGTTTCTTTTAATTCTGTTTCTGAGGTTTGGTTTTATTCTTTCATTTGGAACATATTCCCATGCCTTCTCATTCCGTCTGGCTCTGTGTTTGTTTTTATGTACTAGGTAGATCAGCTGTGTCCCCCAGTCTTGAGGGAATGGCCTTATGTAGAGGGTCCTGTAGGGCCCAGAAGCTCAATGCCCCAGACCAGGCACTCCAGGGGTGTCCCCTGTATGGGCTGTGTGGCTGGGGTCATAACTGCTGTGGGTACACTGCCGTGGCTGGTTGAGAGGCTCAGCCAGGCTTCTGCTGGTGTGCTGGTGTGCAGGGGTCCTCCCCCAACCCTCTCCCTGTAACCCCCACTCCCCCCACCCCCTGTTCCATGGGAGTCACTTTGGGAAGGTGATAGACATGGCTTTGCTCCTTCTTTTTATTTTTTATTAATATATTTATTTTTTAATGTTTATTTATTTTTGAGAGAGAGACAGAGAGAGAGAGTACAAGTGGGGAAGGGGGAGCAGAGAGAGGGAGACACTAAATCCAAAGCAGGCTCCAGGCTCTGAGCTGTTAGCACAGAGCCTGACATGGGGCTTGAACCCCTGGAGTGCGAGATCATCACCTGAGCCGAAGTCGGATGCCCAACGGACTGAGCCACCCAGGTGCCCCTGGTCCTTCTTTTTAAATCCCGAAGCCACCACTCTAATTTTGGCCCTTACAGTCTTTTACAATACGCTCCTAGGAGCTTTCCTCACCCTCATTTTGGAGGCTTCTATCAGATTAGCATTTCCCAAACCCAGAACTGATCATTTCTTTTCTCAAAAGTGCTCCATGGCTGTTTTCTACTTACTGGTTTAAGCACATAATCCCCGGCTTTTGTGAACCACCAACGTCAGGCCCAGACTACTTTTCTCATCTCATTTACTTCTCTCCATCCTGGATGACATGATGTTCTCCCAGTCACTGAGTTGGATCCACACGTTCCCAGCTTCACAACTTTATCTTCGTGGTTCTTGTCTTCCTGAATTCCTTCCTACCTCTGCCTGTTGAAATCCTATTCATTCTGAGAGCTCTGCCTTTTGTGAAAAGTATGTGTGCTCCTGATTCAGGCTCTTCACTACTCACCTGACTTGAGTCCTGTCACTGCACAGTCCCCGTCTTTGAGAATCTTGTGCGCCCTTCTTGTGCCTTCTACCTAGCCACTCACTAACTTTCTGTTAAATTGAATGGAAAATAATAGTAATGTGTGCTCTGAGCCCCCAAGCTTCTCTGAAATCCCTGAAAGAAGTTCCATATTCTGCAGGAAATGTTTCATAGGGAAGGAGAAAGTGAGTTGCTTATTAGAACATTTCCTTGTGTTATGTCCCCTGGTCCATAAGAGGAAAAATATGTCCTTTCGCATCTCAACTATCTGGAAATTGGCCTCTCAATAAATCATGGGTGATAACATATTTTGCAGAGCATGTTTACATTTTATTTTCATATAACTTTGCCTAAAATGGTCACAGACTTTAGCTCTGATCTTTATCTCTGCATATTTCCTTTGCTAGATTAGAAAACCCTAAAAATTAGGAAGCTGGACACAAATCTTACCTATGAGAGGTAGACTCACTGGGAAGCTATTAACCCCAAAGTGTAACAACAAAAGGTCCCCTGATCTTTACTGAAAGGATTACATTTTTATACATGTTAGGTCATAAAATCATGTCATTAATTTATGGGATTAAGGATTATTTCCATTTTACAGGAAGACTAAGACTGTAATGCTAAAATCTAGACAGTTGCCATGTTATTTCTTAGAGCTCGTAAAATGGGTGTGAAAATTATTTTGTCCTTCTCTGTTTTGATTTTGTTCCTAACTTAGGCAGTTACTCTAACATTAGTGTTGGTTTTATTATGAATAATGAATTCAGCATTAGAAAGAGGTGTTTGGCTAAAAGCAATAGTATTTTTTAAAATTAGAAAACCAGGATATGAAAGTTTAGTGAGTCTTTATAAGAGCTCTGAATCCTTGAAGTTATGGAATCAGATTTCAGATGAATACATCCTTGTCTTTTCTCCGTATTTTATAGTGACTTTGTTTATACTGTAGCAAAATGGCGATGAAGTAACTTAGAACTTCAGGTAAGGGAATATGCTTAACAAAAGAAGTGTCATGAATCAAACAGTCCTGTCATCTACACAAATGGAGCCAACAGTCTTCACTAGGATCAAAAACCAACGCGGGTGAATCTCCAAAGGAATGAACGAGTAGGATGGATCTTCGGGGGATGCTTTGTGAAAACAGCCAATCTCAAAAACATTACAAACTATATAAATTCTTTCAAATAACGGTTTTGAAAGAATCAAATTGTAGATGTGGAGATTAGCGGTTGCCAGGGGTTGGAGCCTGGGAAGGAAGTGCCAGGAGGAGGTTGGTGTGGCTTTGATGGGGTAGCAGGAGGGAGCTCTGTAACGGTGGTTAGACGACGCTGCGCAGGTGATAAAACTGCACAATGACACAGACACAGACACACACGCACATGCCCAATCTGATAGTGTTCTCCAGTTAATACAAGATGTCATCATTGGAGAAAGTGCTGAGTGAAAGGTACATGTGATCTTCTGCACATTTTTTTTTTTGGGGCAGCTATCTGTGAACCTATTATTATTCCAAAATAATTTTTTTTCAAAACTCAGCTATCTTCTTGTCACAAAGGGGCCCATGAGGCCAGGCAGTAACATAAATAAGTGAAGTGGCTGGGAACAGGGAGCGTGAGCTCTGGCTGTTCTCACAAAGGCAGCTGCTATTTCATTGGCACCTACCCCTGTGGGACTGCGTGCCTGGATTTGCTCTCTTCTGAGGGCTGCTTCTGTTTTTATAAAATACCCAAAACTGAAATTTTGAAAAGAAATCTCATTTTATTGATAACTAACTCTACCTTTTTTTTTTTTAAATTATTAATGTTTTTATTTATTTCTGAGAGACAGAGAGAGACAGTGTGAGCAGAGGAGGGTCAAGGAGAGAGGGAGACACAGAATCTGAAGCAGGCTCCAGGCTCTGAGCTGGCTGTCAGCACAGAGCCAGACGTGGGGCTTGAACCCAGGAACCAGGAGATCATGACCTGAGCCGAAGTCGGACGCTTAACCGACTGAGCCACCCAGGTGCCCCTAACTCTACCTTTTTGGAACACTATATAATAGGCCAAACTAAAGATATGAGAGGACTGGATTCAGTCTAATGATGTCTGTGTGAACTCAGCTTCAGGCCAGCGGTTCAAGTTGGGCTTGAGATAAACTGCCCACTTGATGACCTGGCAATCTCAAAATGCAGCTCATGCTCCTCTGTGGTTCCTTCCAAAAGACTGAGAAATGGGTTCCCTTGAGGAAGTAAGTTTTCTGATCAGGCCACTAATGAAGACAGTGTAAGCTAGTTCAGTGACACCCAGGGACCCTGGAGGATGTTGGTTTGAGGACAGCTCTGACTGATGCCTCCGCTGTTGGCATCCTCCTGAAAGCTCTGGCCAGGACCTTCACAGCCACTCCTCAGCCTGTGCCTGGCACATGGTCGGGTGCCTAGTCTGCATTTTTACAAGTGTTCCTTTATGTTTATCTTAGTTCCTTTATTTTTGACGCCAAGTGCAGGACACCTTGGTGGCTCAGTTGGTGGAACGTCAACTCTTGATTTCAGCTCAGGTCATGATTCCAGTGTTGTGGGATTGAGCCCTGTGTTGGGCTCTGTGCTGGGCATGGAGCTTGCGTAAGATTTTCTCTCTCTCTTTCTCTTTGCCCCTCCCCTGCTCTCATGTGCGTGCTCTCTCTCTCTCTCAAAACAATAAAGATAACTTTAACAAGCTAAGTAAGTTGTACAGAAACTGAGAAAAGGAGCCAGTATCTGGATCCTATTCTAGAGCTTTCCTGAGATGGATACAATGGTCTGGTGAAAGCACTTTCCATGAGTAGCACTCACAACGTCTGTGTCCTCTTGAAGCTCTGAATGTAAACCTTTGGCGAATTAGTACAAACGAGCAGAGGCAGGTGCTGACGGGGTCATTATTCTGGTTTAGGCCTTTAGACGCTTTCTCATCTCTGGCCAGATTCTAGTCATCCTTCTTCCCCAACTCCCAACCTGAACAACTGACTCAGAAGAAGTGAAAAGGAGGATGGAGCTAACCGCATATTCTCCCCCATAGCCACATCATGAGCCAGCAACATCCCTTCACCCTCCACTGTCAGCAACATCGTGGGTGCCAGTCAGGCTCTTTCTGTCTTCAATCTCTGGTGGATAAAGCACACCCAACTCCTTCAGGAAGGAAGGGAGTAGAACAATTTCAATTTTTAAAAGTTAGGATTTTAGGGGTGCCTAGGTGGTAAGTCAGTTGAGCGTCCGACTTCAGCTCAGGCCATAATCTTGTGGTCCATGAGTTCGAGCCCCGTGTCAGACTCTGTGCTGACAGCTCAGAGCCTAGAGCCTGCTTTGGATTCTATGTCTCCCTCTCTCCCTGCCTCTCTCCCACTCACATTCTCTCTATCTCTCTTTCAAAAATGAATAAACATTAAAAAAAATTTTTTTTAAATAAAATAAAATTAGGATTTTAATTTAAGTCACAAAATTAAATCTTAAAATTTCATCTATGGCTTGGGGCACCTGGGTGGCTCAGTCAGTTAAGCATCCAACTCTTTTTTTTTTTTTTTATGTTTTATTTATTTCTAGGAGAGAGAGAGAGACAGCGTGAACAGGGGAGGGTCAGAGAGAGGGAGTCACAGACTGAAACAGGCTCCAGGCTCTGAGCTGGCAGTCAGCACAGAGCCCGACGCGGGGCTCGAACCCACGAACCGCGAGATCATGACCTAAGCGAAAGTCGGACGCTTAACCGACTAAGCCACCCAGGCGCCCCTTAAGCATCCAACTCTTGATTTTGCTCAGGTCATGATCTCACAGTTTGTGAGATCAAGCCCCCCACTGAGCTCTATGCTGACATCACAAAGCCTACTTAAGATGCTCTCTCTTCCTCTCTGACCCTCCCTCTTCTCAAAATAAATAAATAAACATGAAAGAAACTTAAGAATTTCACCTATGGCTCAATTATACATTCTCAAATTTAAATAGATTTATTGAAAGATTTATTTGCATGATTTCTGCTCCCTGTCGTCCTCCCCCCACCCCCCGCACCAAAGTCTGCTAATAAGGGTCCAGAGGATGTTTTCTAATGCTGCTTTAAAAAAGAATGTTTGTATAAGATAGCAATGGACCAAGCTCAGGGACATACTTGAACCTGGGGGTTCCTGGGGACTTGTTTTGGAAAAAACTTGAAATACAATTACAAAGGAAAAAAAAAAACCCAGGCATTTGTAGGTATTACGTAATTATAAATCAATAAATGAGTCTTTTCCTGTTTACCGTTTTTTACCAAGCTTCACATAATATGCAGACTTTTAAAGGGTTGGTGCTGAGCCTGGAAAATTATGCTAATGAGGTAAGAGCAATAATTTAAAGTAGCCACTAATTTCTCGAAGGGGAAATATGCAGAGACCCTGGGCTCCACGTTTGTTTTCGACTAATTATCATGTATTTACTTTTCCATTAGTCCAATAATTTTTCTTTCAATTCAGAATTAAGCAATAAGACACTGAATTATATAAAGGGCTGTTTAGCACAGCAGACACACCCCATCATTCCCTAGTCCTCTGATTTACAGCTCTTAAAATGCATAACCAAGAGGCTGTCTATATGCCCTTTAGTATTTACATCCCATCACGCCGTCACCTCAATAACTTATGCATTCTCGAAAGGACTACCTAGCAATTAACTCCAGGCTTTTGTAACTCCCCATCTCATTATGCAAAGTGGATTTGAACACAAACTTTATCGGCAGCAACTTTTAGTTCGAATTCTGTCTTATTTCCACCACCCTCACTCTGCCTGGTAACGTCAGTGTATGTGTAACCAAAAGGCTATGGAAAATGGCAGTTAAAAAAAAATTGACATTGGACTGGCAGCACATTTAGTAATTGTTCTTTGCACTGTGGGGCACTACCATAAATTGAGATTGTCATATTTCAGCTGAAGCATGTGATGCAATTCTTTATAGAAATGGAAATGAATTCTCCCTGTCACACAACACAGCATTTTAACTATGTTCAGGAGAAATGGGCAAGTAAGCAAGCTATTATTTTTACTCTAAAGGTTAAAAAAGAACCAACAAACCCAAAACTCTTTGATAGAAGGCAAGGAAATTCAGAGTATAGCTTTTTTAAGCCCTACAAACAGCGGGGGGATCCTTGTAGCGTTCTCTCGTCCACGTGAAGTGGATCAGTGGAAGAGCTGACACATGGTCAACGGCTTAATGCATGTGTTCTCACGGCAAGGAACCAAAGTGGGCTGGTAAAATCAAAGGAGAGGTAGCAACTGAAGACGTGTCGAGAGCATGAATAAGGAGGCATCGCATCAGTGCGATTGACTTACCCACATCAGGATCCACGGCTTGCACTCTGGTCAGGAGAGCCTTGGTGGCTGTGTTCTCGTAGACACAGGCATTGTAGTGGTCGGAAGAAAACACAGGGGGATTATCATTCACATCCTCCAGGATCAGATGGATGTCAGATTGGCAGAACCTGCCACCCCCGTCGGTGGCCCTGGCAATCAGGTTGTACACAGGGACCCTCTCCCGGTCCAAAAGAGCCAAGGTTTTTAATTCACCTGTGAAAATAAAAGGCCTGGTGTTTCAAAAACCACTTTTCTTTGAAGAGCAGAGAATCAAGTAAATGAAGAATCCCCAGTACAGGAAGGACCAATGACATTTGGCTCAAGTGCCTCCTACTCTGAAAAACAGAGAAAATTCAATTGTAAGCATCAGGGAAAGAGCTACGAGATTTCTGGATGCAACAACAAATCAACTGCATGGCCTTCAAATTAATTAATCCCATTGTGAAATCCCTGGTATCAGGATTTCCTTCCTTTCGTTACCTGGAAAGCTACGTACCTCTTTAGACCTCTCAAGACCTGCTCTAGACATCAGCTATATATGTCTCTGGTTTTCTGCTCTATCTCCAGAAAAAGCATAGAGAATTGACAGAAGGATCCTTAGTCGTCTGACAGTCAGTCATGTCAATAATCCACAGACCCAGAAGGAGCAGTCTTCTCTGCTTCCAAGCTGCGTCCAACATGGTTTTACCCCGTCTTTTAGAGGAAAACCATCAAAATAGAGGCTGCCTTTGGCAGAAAGAGGTCTGGAAGGGATCCTATCGTGCCAGCATAAACACGACTTGCTGGACCATGGGAAGGGTTTATGGTTGCTTGAGGAGGGTTCCGGTGGGGGAATATTTGAGAGGTTTGGATCTGCAGGAATTTAGCAAGGTCAGGAGCTAAGATATACCTATATTTTAACCACTGGAAGAGCTGTACTGGTGCTAGGTATCAGCCGCCATAGACAGTTTGTTGTTGTTTAAATTTCAGTAGACGATGGCAACAAGCACAGTGACATAAATGCTATTGCTGAAAAGTAGGACTCGTGAAATATTATTATTCTTAAATAAAATTAGTAGACATTATTCAGACCAAGCCATCTCTTCTTATATGGCATTTCCTTCCATGGCTTCCTTGCTGTAAGCCAGTGCTCAAACATAGCCTGGACTATTTCCTCCTCCTACCCAGAAACATCCAGTGGTTTTTCAGTTGGGCATTCCAGACCTTCCACGATCAGCCTTAAGTTCTTTATCTCACTGCGATTTTCACAGGCCATCCTATAGCTCTTCTCACCAGTGCCAGGGTTGTGCATGGCATTCCTCGAATGTGCTGTGCTCTCTGCTCATGCTGGCCCCAGGACATGCAGTGCCCTGCCTCAGCCACTAGAATCATGCCTCGGTTCAATTGTCAGCTCTTCTTTAAAACAGTTTTCTCTTCCCCTTCATCAGAATATTAGCTACTTTTTCCTCTGTGCTCAGATATCACTCCCCTGATATCCTTCCTGGGTACTTATTTCATTCTCCCTTTTATTATTATTATTATTATTATTATTATTATTATTATTTTCCCCACTGGGTTCAATATTCCTTGGCCATGGCTTGTTTTACTCCTCTTGCAGCCTACCACTAATATACCATAAAGTGCTTTTATGTCTACTAGTTACTCAATGATTGTTAGCTATTGAATAAATAATTACTAGAACTAGATCACCAAGTTGTATATTTCTATGGACCTAAGTGCTTCCTATTAGGACACAGCTGACATGGGGGAGGGGCAGGGAGGAGTCATCATCTTTGGAGACTCAATAGTTAGGTTATTATTCATTAGGACAACACAACACTGGAAATATGCAAATTATTCTATCTTTACACTTCACTTACAAATTGCCATTGGATGAACTATTGGGAACACAACACTGAAATAATTTACCTCCATAAAAAATGTCTTTTCCATTAGCTCTGGCCTTCAATGCGGGCGTCTGCCTTTAGCATACATAATCTTTGACCTTACAACTTTTGCCTGAATATAGAAGCTAATCTGAGGGCTCATAGCTTTGGAGAAACTAGGTGGGAATATTTAATAAAAACCAGACAAGTGTGTTAATAAGCATTGAGAAGGGACCCAAAAGGGATTTCAAGAGAGAAAAACTCTCCTTACTATGCATTGCTGTCTCATTTGCAACTTGCATTTGTAATGTAACTCTATACTCTTTACAGGGCAGGTGCTTTAACTCACAGATACTAAAAACAGAAGAACCAAATAGACACACCTGATTACCTGATGCTAATGAATGTAGGGAAAGTCAGGGCATGTTTTATAGGCCAAATAAAGTTTGTGTGCTCCAGGGCACCCATCTTCAGACACCATGTGCAGCTAGTATTTCTTAGAGTCCTAGATAGCAGGCCATCATATCGATGATCTTGTAGGCTAACTACCTGCTAGTGATGAGTTTAACTTCTCTCATGGATTAACAATGGCATTTACCCCAAAAATAAATTTCACCTTACCACTTTCTGGATCTAGAAAAAATTCATTGTTTCCAGATCCATAGAGTGAGTATCGTATATCTCCATTGGATCCAATATCGGCATCCTTGGCATGGACTTTCAGGATGATTTTATTTGATGGAATATCTTCAGGAAATAATGCTGTGTATGCAACCTGGCAAAGGTAAAGAAAGGTATTTGAATCACTGGTATTTGTGAGGCAACTGCCATATTTTGCATTATAAATGATTTCTTTAAAAATGCATTAATGCACTTTGGGGCACCTGGGTGGCTCAGTCAGTTAAGCATCTGACTCTTGATTTTAGTTCACGTCATAATCTAACAATGGTGAGATTGAACCCCATGTCAGGCTCTGTGCCGGGCATGGAGTCTGCTTAAGATTCTCTCTCTCCTTCTCCTTCTGCCCCTCCCTGGCTCTCTCTCTCTCTCTCTTAAAAAAAAAAGACTCACGATTTTCTTTTTGTTTTTTTTTGGGTCAGGCAAAATCAGGTACCTGAACTTGCTACCTATACCCTTTCCATGTTTATAATGAATAATTCATCCTAGACTCTATCATCTATTCTCTTGTATCCAGTTGGAGCTTGGTAATTCAGGAGATAAGAGCAGAAAGCAGCCTGGCCTTCAGGAGAAAAATGAAATGGGTTTTGATTTAATTTTCGAGAAGCAGAGTAAAAAGCAGCAATATATCTGATATATCCGCAGATCTCACCTGATCACACACTGGGCTATTGTCATTCACATCACTGACAGTCACTTCTACCATGGCCTGCGTGACAAAAAGCCCGTCGGTAGCAGTGATATTGAGGAAGTAAATGTCTTGTTCTTCTCTATCTAAAGGTCTCTTCACATAGACCTTCCACTCACTCTGTACCAGGCCCAGAGCAAATCTTCCTCGGGGGTTCCCTCCTGTAGGGAAAAAAGTGTTTTTTGAAGATGTGCAATGAAAAGCTTTGATCTATACCTCCAGTGAAAGGCCTGTGTGGGGTCATCCAGCTGCCCCTTTTCTAACTGTATCATTTACAAAACTGGAAAAAAAATTGACAGTTACTTCCTATTGATGCTCTTGCAACAAAAGCAGATATTTATATGCTTGGCTTGTGGGAAACATAAAACAGTATCTTTCCAAGAGAATAAAACGCACTTAGAGAAACTGGGGATGATCTCTTGTTTAGTCCCCCTAAAGGATAATCAAATTCAAACTGTGAACAATGAATCCTCTTCTCCAGATGATACAATTGTCTTTCCATTTTGTCTCAAGAGAGGATGTAGTACACTATAGCTCTTGTTACCAAGACAATTTCATTAGCTGTTGATTATGCAATCAAGGAGAGGCAGTCAGTTCTATTAAGGAATCTTTTAATGAAGCCTTCATCATACAGCTGCACTCATCTTACAAGGACTGGAGTTTGGGGAAGAAAAGTTTGCGTGACAGAGGAAGACCCATTAGCATTAAGTAGCCCTAAGAGGGGTCATTTCAGGAGCAGTTCAAAGATAAGCACCGCAATTGGATCAAATTTCTTGGAGGGAAGCTGGGGATAGTGGAAGAAAAGGAGAAGAGATGAGGTGGAACAGCTTTTTATAATGCCGAAGCATTGACAGTGGCCTGGCAATATTGCTTTCCCACAACATTAAATTACATGGAGACAAAAGCATCTTGGAGGAGACAGGAAGAAGAGGGGAGAAGAAAACTGCCTTAACCTTCTAGTCCCGAGGAGGGAAACACTGTCACTTCAAACATGGAGGAAGACTGGACAGGACACCTGGCAAGAAGCCCAGAATCCAGTTAGATCATCACCGTTTCGTTGGTTCGGGCATTCCGCAAGTATCTGTCACCTGCTCTGGGCCAGGCACTGTTCCGGGCAGTAGGGCCACAGCAGCAGACAAAACTGGCAAAAACCCCTGCCCCCATGGGGGAGCTCAGGTCCTAGTGGGGAAGACTGACGACAGACCAATAAGTAAGGAGAGCATACTGCGTACTGGCTGTGGCTCTGTTGAAAAAGTGGGGCCGCCATTTCAACTTCTTTTTTTCTTTTAATTTTTATAGCATTTTAATTTATTTTTGAGACAGAGAGAGACACAGCACGAGTAGGGGAGGGGCAGAGAGAGAGGAAGACACTGAATCTGAAACAGGCTCCAGGCTCTCAGCTGTCAGCACACACCCTGATGTGGGGCTCGAATTGACAAACTTCAAGATCATGACCTGAGCCAAAGTTGGACGCTTAACCGACTGAGCCACACAGGCGCCCCCACTGCCAGTTTTTACAATGAGTCTTTAAAAGAGTGGAAGGTGAAGACTGTGGTCCTGGAGAGGGATTGAAGGGGAAGCAGGGGAATCCTGGTGCCAGACATGCACTTTTAAGGTATGGGGGCGGGGTCACTCCAGGGGCCTCAGCAGTGGGGGACAACCATAGGGTAAACGGACCACATTGGGAACAGACAGTACAGAAACGGTGTGGGTTGCACATCTCTCAAGGACAGTAGTTTTCTGTTGGGAGTGGCTGTGTACCACCCCCCACGCCGGGACATTTGTCGGTGTCTAGAGATATTTGTGAATGTCACATTGAGGGTGGTGGTGGTGTTACTGGAATCTCCTTGGTAGAGGCCAGAGATGCTGCCTATCATCCCACAAAATACAGAATGGCCACGCAGATCTAAGACTTATCCAGCCCCAAATGTCAATAATGGTGAGGTGGAGAAACCTGTTCTGGTCAGGCTCAGGGTCCTCCCTGGGATATCACTTTCCTCTGCCGCTGGCTACGATTCAATTATGCCTCCGTTGAATATTATTTTAGCATGCACAAATTTCACCTCTCCATTAAATGCCTTCAGTGCGGGCCCACATCTTTTGTTAAATAAAATGATTAATGGTCCTTTGTTAATCTGCGGCAGCGCAGCCAAGTTGTGTTACATCAAGAGCAAAAGTTAAATCTAATTAAAATCAGTTGGTGGTTGGCACTGCTAATCCTAACAGTAGCTTTAAGCTACTCTGTTCTCATTACATCGGTAAAGTTGATGGGATGGTCCCCTAAATCATCCATTGACAATTCAGAGACAAAGTATAAATAATTAAAGCTGAAAATTGAGCAATTCTTCCCAATAGAAAAGTAGCCCTCAGAATGCCTAAAAAGCTTTTTGTCTGCAACTGAATGCAAATAAATGTAAGTGATGCTTTACTCAACTTTTCTTTCCTTACTACTATTGCTCATGTCTTTTCTGCAGAAATATACATTTTAATGAAAACCAAAAAGAGGAAGGTATAAGATAAAGCACAGATGCATAGAATTTAAACCGAAAACACTATCAAGAAAACAACTCCATAAAGAAAAAGGAGAGAAGTGATGGAGAAGAGTGGCAATCCCAGGCATTGACACATATGCTCTCCTGTGAATCTCATTCTGCAGTGATTAATTAACTTTCCTCGTAAGGTACTTAAGCAGATTCTGTGTCCTGAGGGCATTCTAATTAATTCATTTTTCACTTTGAATAATGCAGTTTTTCTAAAGGGAAGCCACCTGACTACAAGTATTGATGGATTCTTTAAAATCTTTTGGCACTTTGCTTATGTTCTGCCTTTGAATGTCACAACACCAAAATATTAGCTTTAAAACCCTTAAATAGTTTTTAGGAAGACTGTTCTTACACCACCAACCTTCCCATTTGCAGTCGAAAGCCAGTCACCCCCAGAAACCCACCCTTGATCGGTGACATCAATGTGAAATCCTCTGCCCCTCAGAGCAATGGTGACATTTTTTGTCCACTCTGGGGGACCTCATTTGTTTATCTTGGCTTTTCCATCAAACTGCTACTTACTATTTGTAAAGACAAAAAAGGATCCAAGAAAACGGAGTTCTTGGGAGAAATGCTCTTTGGTTTACAGAGTTACAACTTAACGATATTTACCAAAAGGTCAAACCATGCCCTTTTAATTTGTATAGGTGGGTATATGTACATGCATAGTTTTCACAACCAGGAAAAACGTGTCAATGAAGCTTACTGGGATTTATTTTCCTCACCAATACAAAAAGTAGGAATTTAGTTAAAAACATATCTCCCTTCTCCCCTAAAAAGCTGTTTTCATTTCTGCAACTGAGATAGTTGGCTGGACTTCTTTTTAAATGATAAAAAGGAACACAAAGACTGGATACCAACCTGGGTAATCTTTCATGGGCCAACCAATGAACACCAAGCTAAGGCTGAGTTAGCAACAACCAATAACTGAAAAACTGTGCCTACTTGGAGATCTTTTGCTCAGCTCCAGAAAGGTTTTATTACTCTCAACCCCCATCCCATCTCCCTTCTTGTCTCCTACTGTTATCCCCTGCCTCTTCCCAACTAACTTCAGAAAACAGAGCACCCAGGGGCGCCTGGGTGACTCAGTCAGTTAAGCGACCGACTTCGGCTCAGGTCATGATCTCACAGTTTGTGGGTTCGAGCCCCGTGTCCGGCTCTGTGCTGACAGCCAGCTCAGAGCCTGGAGGCTGTTTCAGATTCTGTGTCTCCCTCTCTCACTGACCCTCTCCTGCTCATGCTGTCTCTCTCTCTCTCTCTCTCAGAAATAAATAAAAAACAGTAATGAAAAAAAGAAAACAGAGCACCCAGTGAAAGCCAAGGGTGGCTGACTTACCTGTAATATGGTAGCTCACTTGGCGATTAATGTCGGAAGTGTCTCTGTCCCATGTGCTGAGCACGGCTACCACTTCTCCGGGAGGGTCGCTCTCCTTCACATTCCCTCGGTACACTTCGTGGGCAAAGACTGGTGCATTGTCATTTATATCTGTCACTCTGACAGAGACCAAAGCCGTGGATGAAAGAGAGAAGGCATCTCCAAGGTCAGAGGCCACCACAGAGAAGGCAAAGGAGGGATCTGTTTCGTGATCCAGGTCCTTCAAGGTACTGATCCAGCCTGTGTTGCTGTCAATATTGAAGGCTTCCATTACCTTTTCAGGCTGGGAATCTGAGAGCAGGGAGTAGGTGACCTGCCCATTGGCTCCCCAATCCATGTCGATGGCTCTCACCTGAGTGAGTTTGGTGCCGATAGGCATTCCTTCCATTACTATCGTCTCATAGCTGGAAGTTTCAAAGACTGGCTTGTTGTCATTCAAATCCAGTACCTTGATATCTACGTCTACAGTAAACACAATGTCTACCTTGTCCAGGGGTATGGTGGCTGCTACCTTAAAGTGGAATGCTGGGCTAACTTCATGATCAAGGCGTTTGTCAAGCTTGATTGTGCCTGTTTCCTGCTCTATGATGAAGACTCCCCCTTTGTTATTTTCTGGCCTTTCCCCATTAACTGTACTGAATCTGACATTTTGACTGGGCAAAATTCTCAGGGTGTCCACTGTGCTCCCAATGGCTGTATCTTCTGAAACAGTAAAAGAATACTGAGACTGGGTGAATGAAGGCAAGAATGTTTCAGGGGGCAGGACATGGATGTAGACAGGAATGAGGGAGTGCTTTACTGGAATGCCCCCATCTACTGCTTTGACAAAGAATGATAACACTGTGTTTTTCAGCTGGTTAAAATTGCCCTTGGTGACCATCCAGCCATTGTCAGGATCGATTTCTAGGAGGTCAGCCACTGAGACAGAGGCCTCACTATACAGAGAATAGGTAATCCTTGAATTAGCGCCGTCATCTGGATCCATGGCTTGAACCTGAGTGACCAAATGTCCCCTTCCAACATCTGCCCTGACACTGGCTCTGTATTCCACTGTCATGAACTGGGGAGCATTGTCATTTTCATCCACAACAATCACTCTCACAGTGCAAAACGTTGTTCTCCCTCCACCATCGAGGGCCCTCAAAAAAATACTAATGTCTCCTTCCAGAGGGTTCTCCCGGTCAAGCCTTTCTGTTGTGATGACTTGTCCATTGCTGTCGATGAGAAATCGATCCTTAGCAAAATCATTGATGATGGCATAGCTGATCTGTCCATATGTCCCTGGATCCCCGTCTGTGGCTCGAACATGAATTACCTTTGTCCCAGCGGCTGCATTTTCTCTCACCTCAGCAACGTAGGTGCTTTGGGAAAAGGCAGGGCTGTACAGGTTAGCCCCAAGTACGCTGATATGCACCTGTGCAGTGCTCGTGAACAACCCATCAGACACTGACACATTGAGACTGTACAGAGGCTCCATCCTCTGCTTCCGGTGGTTGGATAGTGTGATGACGCCACTCTTGCTGTCCATCAGAAAGCTCGTCCGGTCATTCCCAGATAAAATGCTATACTCCAAGCGGTCAAAATCAGAGCTGTCTGCATCAGAGGCTTGAACACAGGTTACAAAATGGCCCCGGGGGGCTAATTCACTCACATACGACTCATAAATGAGCTGATTAAAAACAGGAGGGTTGTCATTTATGTCTGAGATATAGATATGAACCAGGACCTCACTGCTCAGTGATGGGAAGCCATTATCTGTTGCTCTGACTTTCAAAGTGCAGTGTTGCACTAACTCATGGTCCAGCATCCGTGCTGTCAGGATTAAGCCACTTGCACTGTCTATGTGAAAATAATCTGTGCTGTTGTAAGTGTCCTGGACAATCTGATAATGTACCAATTTATTGTTTTCCGAGTCTGCATCAGTACACACAACTTGCAAAACAGGTGTCCCAATGAGAGATGCTTCTGATAATGTTGTGTTATATGTGGGTTGATCGAAAATAGGGGGGTTGTCATTTACATCATTAACTAGCAAGTCAACAGTGACTTCGGCCCTGGCACCAGTAAGGGCATCACTGGCTCTTACTGTCAACTTGTAAACAGATGTAATTTCATAATCCAAAGGGCTAACGACTTTCAGGACCCCAGTGTCAAAGTCAATGTTAAACTGTTTATAAAGATCCCCATCAATAATGATATATATGATGCCTTGGCCTTCTGGACTGGTGGCATTGATGCTTAGAATGGGGGTATCCATTCTGACATCTTCATTGATCGATGCTGTATAAAAGGGCTTATCAAACACAGGCATTGCTTTGTTGACAATTGTGATGGGAAGTTCCACAGACGTGAATAAAGAGGGTTTTCCACCATCTTTGGCTACGATAGTGACTCCATACTCAATGTTGGACAAGTCAGAGTTGAATGCTTCTTTTAAAATAACATTCCCTGAATTAGGGTTAATCTCAAAGTGGCCATAGTCATCCTGTAGGACATAGGTCACTTCTCCATTTGCACCTTTATCTTTGTCAATGGCTGTCACCTGGTAAATCAGAGTCCCAGGCTCAGCATCAACTTGCACAGCAGCATAGTAAGGGAGGCCCACAAAGACTGGAGAATTGTCATTTATGTCTTCGATGTTTACCCTCACCACCACTCTAGCCACACGCAGATGGTCTAGCTCACGACTGGCTTCCACCACCAGCTCATATAACTCTTGTTCTTCACGGTCAAAGGGGACTCCAGTGGTCTGAATGACCCCTGAGGTAGATTTTATTTTGAACTTATTTCCTGGGTTTAAGATGCTATATTTTAAGGGCTCATTAAGGCGATTTCCAATGGCATTGACAATAGCAACTTTGGTTATGTTAGTGTTGTTCTCTGAGATTGAGGTCGAGTAAAAGCTTTGAGTAAAGTGGAGGCCACTATCCATGGCTTCTTTAACCAAGATAGTGACCACGGCCGTACTGTAGAACTTTCCGTCAGATACTTTAACTATCAACATGTAGTGATCTTTGGAGAGGTTGTTGTTTTTTATGGTGAGTACTCCACTGTTGGCTTCAATTAAAAAATGATCCAAGCTGCCTTCCATTAGGCTATATGTCAGTTCAGGGGGCACCTCGGAGTCAGGATCTGTGGCACTAACTTTCAGAACCTCTACTCCAACATAGGTGGGTAGAAGTAAGACAGTCTCAAACACAGCCTGAGTGAAAACAGGCGGGTTATCATTCACATCTGTTACCTCTATGTTGACTTCAACAGGACTCTCTGCAGTCAGCTGGGGGCTGCCACTGTCTCTCACATGCACGTGAAAATGGAAATGGGCGATAGTTTCATGGTCCAGGTTGGCAATTGTTCTGATGGCACCAGTACTGGAGTCCACTGTGAAGAACTTCTTGGCTGTGGACTCCACAATTTGATACACCAGCAGAGCATTACGGTTGCTGTCAGCATCGGTGGCTCGAATCACCAGTGGGCTGTTATCCAAGCTCCTGACAATACTATTGACTGGGGCAGCCTCACTTAGGCTGCCTGAATATTGAGAAAAGAGAAAAACTGGGGCATTATCATTTTCATCAACAATCTGAATGTTGACCGTGGCATTGGAAGCCATTCCTGCCATGTTCGTGGCTTGAACGATAAGCTGATAAGAGGAAGTACGCTCGTAATCCAGTGCCTTCCGGGTGGTGATGACTCCAGAGTATGGATTTATGGTAAAGCTCCCATCAATGTTTCCACCTTTGACTTCATAAATGAGGGTAGACTGACTGATGGCAGAGATTAAAATGACCGAAGTTCCAATATCAACATTTTCATTTGCTTCTGCTTGGTAGTCTTTGTGAGTGAACCTGGGGTGAGAATTATCAGACATGGTAACAGAAATGCGCACAATTGCAGTGGCAGACATTGGCGGGGAGCCCTGATCTGTGACTTTGACTGAAAGTACAAACTGACCCGTCGTCATCATGTCTGGTTCTTTGGAAACAGTGATGATGCCCAGGACCGGTTCAATCTTAAATGTGTTCCCAGTGTTCCCTACAATATAGAAATAAATGGGGAAATGAGTTACACGTCATGTTTTGAAGATTAATTCTTCATCTAAAGGCTACTGCAACATGGCAAGTGGAAAACAATTGTTACTACTCATTCCATCTCATTCTGAAATAGAATGAAAGGCTTCGCTTTTAGGGGTATTCAAAAGCAACTGAAATTTCGGACGAGTATCTTCTTAATCTAAGTTAACAACAATACAATACTGTGTACAATGTTACTGTGAAAAAGGCATATTTACCTAAGCCAGTGCTGTATTCTGTGTACCATGTTATGAGAAAGATAGTTGTGAGGCTGTTTCAGAACAGTATACCACAGGGATTTGATTGCAGATTACCCCAAAGGTAGGCTTTGCTACATGGAACTGGCATTTTTCACCCCATCAAAATCAACTTCACTCTAAACACTGCTTTGAGGATTCTGACTACCCTTCTGTCGTTCTCTTCCCCATACCCCAAAAGACACACATGCACACACAGACTTAAAACTAGGCATAAAAATTATAAGGCAGTCACTCCAATCTGTAACCATCCTATTCAGTACGTACTGGAGAGGCTTCCCATAAGGTAGCATCCCACTGATCATCTGCACCAGCACTAAAACCCCACACCTGAGGCATCACCCATCTGAAACTGAGGAACTGGCTCCCCACTTTGATGTGTCTGCAATGGGAAGGGCTGTGAGCCACACGACCCCAGAAGTTGAGAGCCCTGCTTCTGAAGTATTCAGCGGTGTGAAATCTGAGGTTGCTGAGGGTGAGGATTAGAGGGGAATAAAGAATGGGGAAAATTAAGACTGAAGGATGTAAAGAAGCTGGCTGAAGAGTAGTGGACAGTGTGAAGCAGAATCCTTCAGGGCTGCCTGGGTAGCTCAGCTGGTTGAATGTCCGGCTTTGGCTCAGGTCATGATCTCACGGTTCGTGAGTTAGAGCCCTGTGTCAGGTTCTCTGCTGTCAACACAGAGCACGCTTTGGATCCTGTCTCACTCTCTCTCTGCCCCTCACCTGCGTGTGCTCTCCCTCTTAAAAACAAATGAGCATTAAAAAACATTAACAACAACAAAAGAATCTTCACCAAGTTGCTTTTTGCTTCTCTCATCAGGCTTTCTGATACGTCTCGAAGAACACACATGCTTGTGTGTCTAGATTTTAACAAAATTAAAAATCTTGGTTATTCAGTTATATCTGGATTTTTCTTTCTGGTTGAAGTACTGAAGGATGGCAGGCATAGAGACAGCTTCAAGGTTATTATTATTAAGACAGTCTCCTGCACTGGCAGACACTTACATGTGTCTCCCGAAATAGGCAGCAAATACAGCTGTACACAAACTTCTTACTACGTACTTAGTCAACAAACTTCTCCATGCCTGAGAATAAAAAAGTAATGTTCAAGAAAAATCTTCATATTTTTAAAGAAGAAATTTAACAAAGATGTAAAGAACTCGATGCCAGCCCCCCCAATGTGAGAATTTAACAATATCATCTTTGGTGTCAGCATGAGTTTTTCCTTGCCTCTTCTACATGAGCACTTTGTGAGGACAACATGAAGTTATGAAGTTCAAGGATCGCATGAGCAGGCTTGCAAACGTTCAGTAAATAGTGGCATTGAGCGTGAGTCTAACACTTGACTCATAGACCCTCACGAGGCAGCAGGAATCACTTTGCTTCAGCACCTCAAAGGTAAAATGTAGAGGTTGTAGACATAATGGTCACCAACACACAACTCCAAATGCTGAATGCAACAGAGCCAAGTCTCTCTGTGCTCCTTGACTGTGGAGGCCTGCTGCAGAGTCCCTAGCTAAGTCCTCCTTCACTGTAGGTCCAGCACATTCCTTCATGCCCAGCAAGATATACATGGCAGGGAGGAAGGGGAGCCAGCTTCTGGTCTTGAGCAGAACTTCACAGCCCTGCTGTCCCACGGCCACTGCCCTGCTTGTCACATCTGCCTGAATGCTGTGCTCATACATCATGTCCAAAGTGGGCTCTCTGCCTCTTACCCTCTTCAACATACTGCCTGCCCAATATTCTTAGAATTCACTTCCTGCTTCTTCTTTCTTGCTATCCTTGAATCCTTGGAAAATACCCTCTGCTTGTTTTCTTGGAATCTATAGTTAGTTTCTTGTACTTTTGGCAACTGAGCAAAAGCTGAGCTTATCTTACCTTCTTATCTAGCACATAGCACAGTCCTGGCACAAAGAAGATGTTCAATAAATAGGTATTAAATGATTGAATGGAGAGGTAGAGCTAAAAAAACATTTTTAATTCTCTTTCTGTGTCCATCTTGGGGTCCAATACGCCCCCATCCTAACTCAATTCTTAGTCTCTGTCTCTTCTGTTTCGAAGCCCACCCAGGAGCTGCTATTGCACCGAACACAAACCTGAGCTAAACAGAAGTTCTGCACTCAAATTCCACCGCAGTCCTTTGGGCCAAAATAAAAGCTTCAGAAGTTATGTTAGAAGCCAGGCAGGGACAGGAAGTTTATGGTCCACCAATAACCAGAGTAAAATCTTGCTTATCTGAGGTTTGTAAGAGAACTTAAGTAAAATGTCCACTTGCCGTAACCACTTTGTCATTTGCTTCAAAATGTAAAAGCATCTGGGTTCTCCCTGTCTCCTACCATGATGTGGGAAGGGACTGGCTTGGCCAGGAGCAGTCAGGGGCAAGTGGAGGTCTGTCTGTCCGTAAAGGAGCCCCATCACCACATGTGGCTTTACTATGCACACAATGAAATCCTCATTAGCTTCTTACACATACAATCAGGGGTCATTGTTTGAGATACGATTTTTTGAGATACCAAGCATTCCTATGAGTTTTTTTTTAAATTCAAGTTTTCTATATAAAAGATGTTTTAAGGAAATAACTTTTCTCTCTAATTTTAATCTACTGTTATAAGAATGATGGAATCCCTTGTCTCTGCACAGCACCAAGCTGTAGCGTGTGGCTGCTGAAAGATAAGAAAAGCAGTCTTGTCAGGCAGATGGGAAATGACTCTTGGTTTAGAAGTTATCTGCCTCTCTAAGAGAGTGTTAAGTAGTAGCCTTAATGACAAATACAAAAAGCAAGTAGACACCATAGACAATGCTTAGAAAATGTTAAGTAAAAA
Source organism: Hyaena hyaena (assembly GCF_003009895.1). Lineage (NCBI taxonomy): Eukaryota > Metazoa > Chordata > Mammalia > Carnivora > Hyaenidae > Hyaena > Hyaena hyaena. The sequence continues at coordinate 337,296 of NW_024081746.1, forward strand.
AACAGAAATAAGACTCCATAGCTAAATGATCACAATGGTATGAAACAATGCATATGCACAGATGAATACTGAGAAAAGGAAACTATATATCAGATTAGGAAAGAATCTAAGAGTTGTTGGATCAGGTGACACTTTCTGTGACATTATTTAGATATTTGTGTATTTTATTTTTTTAATTCTTTTATGTTTTATTGATTTTTGAGAGCAAGAGAAACAGAGCACGAGTGGGAGAGGGGCAGAGAGAGAGAGGGAGACAACAGAATTGAAAGCAGGCTCCAGGCTCTGGACTGTCAGCACAGAGCCCGACCTGGGGCTCAAACTCACAAACCCTGAGATCGTGACCTGAGCCGAAGTCGGATGCTTAACCGACTGAACTACTCAGGTGCCCCAAATATTTGTTTTTAAAAAGAAGTTGTCCTACATTATTTGTGGATCTAAAACAAAGATTATATAATTAAAATTTCCTGTGGTAAACAACAGACACAAAATAGCATTTAAAAGAAAAGTACTGGTCAGGCTTTAGGTTAGCAGGAAATTCCATAAAAATCTAGAATAGATATTGGTGAAGTTGCTTGGGGCACCTGAAGTTATGAACTAGGGTCTTTTATTTCTTTATTTTTTTTGTATACAGCATAGGTTAGACTCCTATAAAATGTGGGTGCCTAATACAGGAAACCATTTGAGATTATCATTCGATGCAGTGGCTTTTTTTTTTTTTTTAATAAAGAAGATTGTTGGCTTTTCCTTTTCTAATATTTTTCAGCCCAAAACTGTCATTCTAGCATTCATATTTTAATTCAACCACTCACAAAAATGTTCCACATTTAAATCACAAGAAAGAAGCTTTTCCAGCACTGGTATACAAGGAGACAGCATTTGGCATTATGCACAACAGACATAATGTTGCAGAACATTTTGGAAATATGTGGCTTGACTATTCAAAGAACAACAGAAAAGGGGAAGGGAAAATAGAGCAGGTAAGGGATATTTGTAATTTTTAGGTTCACAGTCCTATCCCTTGCTTGGATCCTCCTCTCCTCTGTCAGAAATGCTTTCTTCCTTTTTCCATCTTCAAAACAGTGAAGTGTGGTCTTGCCTTATAGACGGTCAAATCAATTGGTTAAGCATCCAACTCTTGATTTCAGCTCAGGTCATGATCTCACAGTTCTTGAGATCAAGCCCCGTGTGTTGGGCTCTGTGCTGACAGAGCAAAGCCTGTTTGAGATTCTCACTCTCTCTGTGCCTCCCTCCCCTGCACACGCTCTTTCTCTCAAAATAAATAAAATTTAAAAAAATTTAAAAATCTCAAATTTAACAAAATGTGAGCCTCTATTTATTTCTTTGTCCAGTTAAGTAGACATTTCAATAACTACCACCTACTCTGCTACTCTGAATCACCTCCAGTGAAGTGAATTTTTGCACACAGTGGGGGTGGAGGCATTTTTGAAGCCCACAGCTCACCCACTGACAAATGAACAAAGACATGTGGGATCTAATTCACAGGACATCCTGGGAGCTCTCAAAAGATGGAAGGCTTTGGTTATTTTAGTCCAAGGCCATGGCTTGTCGACCCATTGGTAAAAGCCACTGTGTTCACCACGCATTTCTTCTCTTTCAATCCAGAAAAATCCAACAGTAACACAATAAAAGGGAACTTTCTCCTCACTGTCAGTGATGGAAAACATATTACAGAAATGCCAAGGACTGTATATAGCATCATCACGCAAATAGGGCAGTTGCTTGGCCAAGCAATTCTTTTGGGGATGTTCCAGGGGTAACAATGTGAATTTCACATGGTGATCAACACTGCGGAGGGTCAAATGCCATGCATTATGTTACAATCTGTGCAACAGCTCTCACCTGCTTCTATGGTATATATGAGTTCTGCATTTTCCCCTTTGTCTTTGTCCAGAGCCGTCACCTGCAGAACAGCTGATCCCAGAGCAGCCGATTCAAATACAGATGCTTCATACAGTGGGTTGGTAAAATAAGGACTGTGATCATTAGCATCTTCCACATTCACAATGACTCGGGCCAAGTTTCTTCGATAAGGAAACTCCTGATCTCTGACCTTCAGGCAAAATACAAGAAGCAGCAGGGCTAAAATCTTAAATTGCAAGGAAGTCACATGGCTATTTCTGTGGTAAATACCAAATGAGGTAACTCACACCAAGTGCTTGATGTAGTCCTGGGCACATGGTAGGTGCTCAGTAAATGATGGTACTCTCAACCAGGACACTAATTGTGAACAAATTCAGGGCAGGGGCCCCATCCATTTAATTGCTCAGGATTCTGACTGGCCTATGGTCCATCCTCAGTCTGTGTTTGTGGAGCTGATGAGTGGACATCACCAACACAGCACTTTTCTCTGCACCCCCCCCCCCATGCCCACACAGCCACTACTCCCCGCTAACAGAATGGCAGACAGAGGCTCTTCTGAAGGGGAAACAAAAAAAGTTTAATGAAAGAATTAATAAATGCAAAGCAGGCACTGCCATTTATTCATTCATTCAACAAACATTTAATGTCACCTATTATCTGTCAAGTCCTGGCTTCACTCTCTCCCAAGTTCAGCAGCGATTCAGATTTGGTCCTTGCCCTCAAGAAGCTAACAGGTGAGCATGGAGGAGGGCACTTTGGGGATGAGCACTGAGTGTTATGTGGAAAGAAATTTGACAATAAACTATTTGTAAAAAAAAAAAAAAAAAAAAAAAAGAAGCTAACAGGTGAGTGGGGAATAGAAACAAGTAAGCACGTGTAAGGCCTGGTGGTAAGTGCCAGAATGGGAGTGAGGAATAAGAAGTTAATGCGGCATTCAGCTTTTTGGAAGAGGTTAACAAAAACAAGTAAAAGTGGTAAAATGGTGGCGTGGACCACATATTTCAGGCAAGAGCCAATTAATGTCAAGGCTCAGAACTGAGGGTGAGCTCTGATTACCAGGAAGATGAACCAAATCTTCCTAAAATGTGAGACCCCCCCCCCGCCCTTGTGACTTCACCAAGGAACCTTGGCTGACTAATTTAAAGTTTCCCCTGCTTTGCATATGCCAAAAGCTTGCGAATGATCAATTCTTTAACCCTAACCACATGATTTTGCTATAATTTGCTGTAGCACTCATCAAATGGGTGCTTTCCGTTTGTTCAATTTTAGACTCCATAACTTCAGAGGGATGTGAAGAAATTAGAAAATAGACCGAGGAGAGCCATCGAAGGGAAAAGGGCTTTTCAGAAATAGTACCTAGAAGGAATAAGCAAAATGACTTAAAATGGCTTTGCTTGGAGAAAGGCAGCACAAAGGACATGTTTGCTCTAAATAATCAATTACGCAAATGATAAATGATACAGGGTGACGAAACTGAATTTTGAGTTTGTTAAGGAAAGAATGAACAGAAATGACTTGAATAGTGAGAATGGAGTTATTTGTCAGTATAAGGTTTCTGCCCCTGAATAAAACACATGCAGAAGCAACCCAGTGAGTGTGCTCATTTTTCCTGCCTGTAGACTCGCCCCCTACACCCAAGGAAGGAGCTGAACCCTATATGGGGATTATTAGAATCTAGGTCTGTTCCAGTGGAATGTCTCTTTTGTATCCTCAGTGCCTAGAGCAGGGCTTAGGACACAGTAGGTGCTGAAGAAATAACTGTTGAATGAATGAGGGTGGATCTGAGGGTCTCTGAGTCCCTCTTCTTCTGCCCCCGTGTGTCAGCCGGAAACCACAGCCAAGGGCATGGCATTCGAACTTTCTCTTGCCCAGGAGGGTTTCCAGACTTGGGAAGGAAGAGTGGCACTCAGTAGAACATCACCTTCAGCTGCTAGGAAACTGGGAGCCTCTTAGTGTATCTGAAAGCCAATAAGTACACAAGCTTTAGTCTATGTCATCCTACCTGGTCTTAAGGGACTCAGGGGGTCTGTTAGGCAGTGGCTGTGTAACTGCCCCCAGGGCACTTAGGTGGTCAAAGGAACAGTTTTCAGGCCATAAACTAATCCAGGACGTTTCTGTTTCACCTCTACTTCCCACTTATGTGAATTCAGACAACTCCACTTTAAAATTAAAAATTAAAGCAACTTCCACATAATTTGGAGGCCCCGTGAACCCCACTTCAGACCTAACACGCTCTGCAGGCTTCAGGATGTTTTGAGATCTCTTTTGGGTGCCAGTATTTACTACTAGGTCCAATGCCAGGCCAGTAAATAATAAATCAGTTCCCTAAATGCTTCCAAGCATTGAGCACTGCATGGGGGGGTGGGGGGGGGAGGAGTAAATGATTACCATTGTGATTAACTTCTCAAGGAACTTCTGTTAAACTTTTCCACAAAAATCTGGATGCAAACCAACATCATAGCCTGGGAGATTTATGGAAACACGGCCTGTTCCTTCCTTCCCTAGTCAGCCTGTCAGCTGTGCTTCCTGGGAAGCCGCTGTCTGAAGAACTCATCTAACATTTCAGTTGGGCAAAAGTAACGAGTCAGTCTGTAACAATAGCCAATTCCTCACCGAAATAAAAAAGCGAAAAAGGAAGGCAGCCCTGCTGTGGAAAGACCAAATTTACTACTACTTACAAAACGTAAGGGCCCTGTACTTCTGAAGACCAAGGAGTGTGTCTTGAACGGTCAATGACTCTGTTAGGAGAGCAAATCAGGAGTTCGGTCCTACCATTATGTTGAGGATGTGCTTGTCTTGGGCCTCATGGTCCAGCCTCTCGGCAGTGTAGAGCACACCGGTGCTGGGGTCAATCCGGAATTTTCTCATACTGACGGAGTCGATGCTGCTGTGGACGGTGTAGCTCAGCTTGTGTTTCTCGTCTCTATCGGTGGCTTCAATCTGCAATATCTCTGTATCTGGAAGCACATCCTCGGAAATTGTTACATCGTAATTCGGCTGAGAGAATTCTGGGCCATTATCATTATTATCCAGCACTTTGATAAATACCTAGAGTTAAAAGAAGACAGGAGTGATGACTAATGCCAATTCACTCATTGCTAATAAATAACCCCCCTCCCCCCAGCCCTCCTCCCTCCATGTCCTCGGAGCCCAGCTTCTAGTGACTCTCTCAATATGTAGGAAGATCTTGTATGAAAACACTCTGTAATTAGAGGTGGACAATAAACCAGTGGTTCACATTAGCAGGAACATAAACTATGAGCTAATCAATATTCTCACTATTAATTGAACAGCTGAGACAGCCCCCTGGGGGTGATAATTCCACAGGCCTATTTGAGGCACAATGTAAGAGATCGCAAGGTGACCTTAGTTGGTTAAGTTCCTATTATCTTAAGTTCTGTTCTGAGCTCCTCAGGGTGGATGTGCCGTGGAAGCAGTGACAGGATGGGAAGAGTAACAAAGAGGCAGAGGAAGGGGAGGCAGGAACACAGACGCAGTATCTTCAGAGCAGTCAGAGCTCCTCAAGTGCGGCGGCCCCACACAGTGGCCCACTTCAGATGCGAGGGGTCTCACCAAGAACATGGCACTGATGACGGCTAAAATGGAAAGTCCCCAAGTTGTTTTCTTTTGTCAGCCATTTTAATATAAAACATTTCAGGCAGACATAAATAAGTATAGTAATAAAATTGCTAAGTCACAGTTTAATGAACCCTCACATATTTATAGCTCAACTTTGACCGTGATCAATTTACGGCTTATCTTGTTTCATATATGTAATTGTTCATCTCCATCTGCTCCCCATATTAATTTGAAGCATATCCCATAATTTCAGTGTGTAACTCCAAAAGATAGGGATCCTTAAAATAAACACATACATGCTACCATCGCTGCACCTAAGCAGAGAAAACAATAATTCCTTAACATTAAATATTCAGGGTGCTTATGTTTCTATAATTTTTTAGTGTGTTAGGTATGTTTATAAACATATTTTAAAACATCAGAATATTTAAATGCAGTCCAAACATTGCATTTGGTTGGTATGCCCTTTAATTATCTTTTTTCTTTAAGTTTATTTTGAGAGAGAGAGCGAGAGAGCGAGCATATGCAGGAGGAGAGGCAGAGAGAGAGAGAGGGAGATAGAGAATCCCAAGCAGGCTCCACGCTGTCAGCATAGAGCCTAATGCAGGGCTTGATCCCACGAATCATGAGATCATGACCTGAGCAGAGATCAAGAATTGCCATTGATGATCATTACGTAGATAACATTTATTTGCATTTATATAAATACAAAATGTCAAGGTTTTAATTCTGATTTATTTCTGATTTATTAGCTGCAATAGTTCTGAAAAGAAACGTCTCTCCAATTATTTGGTTGCTCTGAAGGACAATTCATGTAGTGAGGTCATAATGAATACTTAATTCTTTCCTTTTATTTATCATTTCAAAATAATGGTTCTTCAGCTCTTCCCGAAGTGGCCAATGAAACATTTTTTTTCAAGCATCAGCATGAGCCCATGAATTTAATCACAGCTGATATGTTTCTGTCCACTGCAGTTACTAGACTTATTGATGCACAAAGGGTCCTTCCTTGGGCAATGGGAGTTTCTTCAAGTTGGCTCATGAGATCTTTTGACACAATCCTAGTAGTCTTTGCTGTCTAATAATTGCTACTGGTAATTTTTTTTCCAGGGTCACCGCATTTCCAGGGTCACCCAGTCCTGTATTATCCATTTCTCCAAAAAGCAATAGCTTCTTTTTAGTTAGAAGGGGAGCTAGGAATTATCATTGCTGTTGGATTTACTATTGTGTTTAGTTTGCTTCAAAGGACAGAGTCAGTGAGTTTTTTTGTTGTTGATAATCATTTCATGAGTTCATACTGACAGAGCCAATTCAAAATTAGGGCATCACAATGTTTACAGCAGCTCTATCAACAATAGCCAAAGTATGGAAAGAGCCCAAATGTCCACTGATGGATGAATGGATAAAGAAGTGGTATATATATATATACATACACACAATGGAGTATTACTTGGCAATCAAAAAGAATGAAATCTTGTCATTTTGCAACTATGTGGCTGGAACTAGAGGGTATTATACTAAATGAAATTACTAAGTCAGAGAAAGACAAATATCATATGACTTCACTCATACGGGGACTTTAAGACACAGAACCGATGAACACAAGGGAAGGGAAGCAAAGATGGTATGCAAACAGGGTAGGGGACAAAATATAAGAGACTTGTAAATATGGAGAACAAACAGACGGTTACTGGAGGGGTTGTGGGAGGGGGATGGGCTAAATGGGTAAGGGACATTAGGAAATCTACTCCTGAAATCATTGTTTTACTATATGCTAACTTAGATGTAAATTTAAAAAAATTTACATATATATATATAAAAACAAAATTAGGACATCAAGGTTTTTACTTAATCTCATTCTTTTTATATCTGTATCCCATGCTAAAACCCTATGTTGAAATTTCTCATGCTCAATAACATCATCACAATTACTCAGTTTTATATGAAATACGTGCACACATGTCTCAGAATAACAATAATAACATTGGTGCTGTAATTCTATCACAACTATGATTGTTCAAAAACAACTTAATATTATTTTTAGTTCCTTTGACCTTTGAGATTTACCCCACTAGAGATATGCAGTCAAATTAGTATGTTTAAAGTCACAGAAGAGTTCTTCTCTGGGAGATATGCCACCAATACACTTAAGTTCATTCGCTTCCACTTATTTTTTAAATTTTAAACTTGTTTTAACATTTAATTTTGTTTTATATGATATGTAAAAGTACCAATGTCCAATTTACAAAAAAGGTATAGTCAAAATAGTTTAGCTTCTCTTTCCCCTTAACCCATTCCCTTCTCCTACAGCTAATGAGTTTTTAAAGATTAATGTTATATCTTATCATCTCTTTTGTTAATATAAACATATTGTATACACGCCCCCCCCCCCATGCACTTTAACTTAACATCATATCAATGATTCTCAACTGGGGATAACTTTGTCCCTAAATGGATATTTGGCAATATCTGGAAATATTTTTCATTGTCACAATAGAGTGTTGGGGGTGTTCCCGGAATCTAGGGGACAGGGATGTTGCTAAACATCCTGCAATGCAGAGGACTGTCCTCTGCAACAAAGAACTATCTGAACCAAAATGTCAATAGTGTCACTGCTGAGAAACTGAATTATCATAGTCCACAGCAATATAGAGATACTCTTCCAATGGGTAGATGGATCATGGTTAATCCAACCATTCCTCTACTGATGTTCATGTCAGGTGTTTCCAATTTCACCTTTAGAAAAAAATGCGCAAGGAAGAACCCTGTGTCCAGGTCTTTCTATTTTTTTTTTTTTTTTTGCTACCATATATTTGAGTCCCTAGAATTGTGAGTGCTGGATCAAAGGATACGTACTTATATAGTTTGTTAGTTATTTCCATATTCCTCTTTCCAAAAGTTTTATTAATTTGCATTCCCATAGCAATCTATACGAATGACTGTCTTCTACAGCTTTGCCACCAAAACATGTACTCAAACTTTTGAATTTTTTGCCAATCTGATAAATAAGAAATAGCATTTCACTGTACTTTTAATTTGCCTTTCTCTGAGGAAGGGCATCTTTTCATATGCTTAAGAGTTATTTGCATTTCTTTTTCTGTGAAAATTATTTATATCGGCTGATTCCTTTATGAGTTAGATGGCCTTTTCCTTCTTTATTTTTAGAAGCATGGTGATATAAATTGCAAATATGATTTCAATTTTGTTATTTAACTTTATTTTGCTATGGTGATTTCTTTCCATGCAAAAGCTTTTATTTTTATTCTTATGAAATTGAATACATCAATCTTTTCCCTTATTGTTTCTGGATGCTAAGTCATAGCATAGAATATTTTCTACACTCCAGGTTATAGGTGAATACACTCATTTTTTTAAAAATAGCATTTACACGTTCCCTTTCCTTACATTTACATCTCTACTCCATTTGGAATTTTTCCTATATTATGTGAGAAATGGAGAGAATTTCATTTTTTTTTCTAAGGGGCTCTCCATTTATTTCAATAATACTTTTTACAAGACCAGCAATTCCCCACTGATTTGAGAAGCCACTTTAATTGTGTGCTACGTTTACATATGCACAGGGTATATTTCTGAATTTTCTATTTTGTTTAGTTGGTTTCTTTGTCTTCTCATATGTCAATATAAAATTGTTTTAATCATAAAGGCTTTATAGTATGTTTTAATTGCAAGAATTAGGCCCTTTCTTTGTTCTTTTTAATGGGATTCCAGGCCATGCTTGCTTGTTATTCTTCAAAATGAACTTTATAATCAACTTGTATAGCACCTGACAAAAAATTAAGAGCGTTTTAAATTGGATTATGGTGAGAGTATAGTTTAACTACATGAGAACTGACTCTTTCTGATGGAGTTGTCCTATCTAAGGACATAGTTTGTCTTTTTGCACTTGTTCAGATATACCATTTTATTTCTCAGGGATGTTTCAGTTTTCCTCAAATAGATTTTAAATACTTTTAAAGTTTATGCATGTGCTGTTGTAAATGAGGTCTTCATTTCCATTCTTTTCTCCTCCTCCTTCTTCTTCTTCTTCTTCTTCGCTATTTAGGCTATTGATGTGTATGTTAAATTTACAGTCTGTTACTTTACTAAAGTTTCCTATTATTTGCAGTAGCTTTTCCATTTACTCTTTTGAACTTTTCAGATACATGATTATACTATATGCAAATAGAAATAGTTTAACTTTTTTCCTTTTTTTTCTCTTTAAATACACTTGAATATATAATGTTGACTCATTAACATGAATTCATAGCTAACAGCACTGTAACTCAGGCCGGAATGAAGCTCATGGAACACACATATTTTCTCTGTAAGGCACGTCAGCATGTCCTTCTTGTACTTGGGAACACGGAATTGCATTTTAGCACTACACTTCGGGCTCTTCTAAACAATGAGATTGCTGACAAAGAACCCAAGAATGCAAACAAATGTGGCATTACAGATTGCAAACAGGACACTTGTATATAGTACAAGAGCTAAAACAAGAAGACAGACCATCACCCTGTTCAACCACAGCAGGGAAAATATTTTGCTGCTCTGGGCATGTCCAGGAATGACCACAGGGTACTAAGAATATTGATCTAGGGATTATACATAAATTTCAGAGATCATCAATGTATACCTAGCATTGAACTCAGGGCTGTACATAATAAATTGCAAGCGCTCAATAAATGTCATGGTTAAATATTTAGTATCTTTGTATACAGAGTTTAGACATAGGTGATATCACAGATTTTAGCCTTTTTGGCCATGATCCAGGTTAAAGAATGATTATAAAGAAGATGATGATGATCATAATATTAAGAGCTAATTTAACAATAACAACAATGACAACAGTAAAACTATAGGACATAGTAGTAATAATAATAGTAGCAGCAATTAGATCAATGATCATATATTTCCTTATATTTTTCTAGTCCTTTTAAAGAAGCTCCTTTATTTTTGTTGTCTTCTTAAATGTGGGGGCTTTCTTAATTATCAAAAGCACCTGAACTCATATATCCAAAATACACAAATGCCAAAGAGTCCATGTTGAAGAATTACATTTGTTTTACGTGTTCCTTTTTATAACACAAATTGCTTTATCTTACCTATTTGCATTGGTTAATACTTTTAGCACAATGTTAAACAGTAGTGGAGATGGGGACATTCTTGTCTTATTCCTGACTAATGGGAAAGCTTTTACTAATTCTCCCTTAAGTAATATGTGAGTATTTGACTGCATTCTAGAAAATTATTTACTTTTAAAATAAATGTGGTCAGACTATGGCTATTCTTATAAGCAACTGCACTGTCACTCATGTTGATGCACATGTGCCTTTTCTTTTTTGAGGAAGAGAAAAGAGCAGCTCAGAGCCTCTGTGAGCCAGGAAGACTTGCCCAAAGAGTGAGCCTGACATGGGAACAAGATTTGCTTGTAGTTTATGGTTAAAAAAAGGGCTAAGAAGTGTGCCTGTGAGTTTTAAGTATTGTTTTATCTCCACTGTATTTGGAAGGTCATACTAGATTCTTTGAATGCCAATTCTTTCCTTTAAAAAGTTCAAGTTAACTTAGTCAAGATGCTAAAATATTTGTGTTCACAGAAGCAGTTATACTAAAGGGATAAAGAAGCCTTTCCAGCCAGCAAGGCTGCCCTGACCTTCATGAAGTTTCAAAGCTGATGTGCTTGCCTCTTTCTGCTTGCTTTGTCTTGTGCCTAATCTACAGTCAGAACAAGCGTTTCTCTGTAAAAGACTTCCTTCTCCTCGTTTGCTTTTTATTTCCCACAGTTGGGGCCATTTGTGAGCTCCCGAACTAACAAACAAAGCAAAGAAACTCTCAAAGATGTTGTGCTCAAATTGGTGATTGAAAGGCCTAAAGCAGCACAATGGAATCAAAGCAGGAGGAAACCTGAACGTAGGACGTCTCTTCAGCACTGGATCCAATGGTCCCACCACAAACACTTGGGGTTTTGCAAGCTCAGCTAAGCTAAGTCTGGGTTTGTGCCAAGCCTGGCCTCACAAAGGCTCAAGGCATAAAGTGTCCTTGGGGCGAGCTACAGGGAAAGGCCTCGGTCTTTCATTAGAATCAATTAAGTCCCAATTTATTGAAACTCCATTCTGCCTCTGTTGGCATTTTGAAACCATATTTAAAATATTCTATAGTTGTGATTTCAAGGGTAATGCACCTTGGATTCTCCCCAAGTTTACAAGTTTTGTTTTTGAATGTATAAGTAAAACAAAAAACCCCCAAAAACCCATGTCAGTTTATGTTTATTTTATAATTTATAAACCGGTATCATATTTGTTTCTTAAACTTTATTGTCTCTAGTTTATCAATGGGAAAAATGCAAATCAGAGAGGTGACGGGGTGTGCCCAAAGTAACAAGGGCAAGGCCAAACTCAAACTAGGTAATATGGAGCCCAATTCTACATCCGTTCCATTATACCATTTCCAGGTGCACTTAAATTATATACACATTAATTATAAATTCACCTAACATATATGTGAACAAATATTTGTGTAAATATCATGTACCTTGTGGTACTGAAATCCTAATTGACACGATAGACAGCTAACATGACTACCATCATTTTAGGAACAATAATCATAGGGTTATCCTAAATAAAAAATTCCCTGCTGCCTTTAAAACTGGAATCCATTTTCAAAAATTGATTTATTCATAAGTTGTTAGGCATGGATCTGTTATAAACAGTGAAGTTTTATCATTATTATTATTATTTTTTAACAGAGAGTCCCACCTCAGAGTTGGCTTGCTGCCTTATTTTATCTCTATATAATTGGATTAGTTTCAGCATTTTCCTAACCTAAATATACAAAAAAGTTTGGGGCTACTTTCTTTTTCACCTGCTAAGAAGGAGAGGGTGCTTAGGAAGAGAGACAAAAACCCTTGACAAAGGAAGTGTCCCTTGGGAGTTGCTTGCACTAGGGAATCACAGAGTATTAGCAAAAGTGATTTGTTCCCGGGCACCTGGGTGGCTCAGTCAGTTAAGCGTCCGACTTCGGCTCAGGTCATAATCTCACGGTTCATGAGTTCAAGCCCCACGTCGGGTTCTGTGCTGACAGCTCAGAGCTGGGAGCCTGCCTTAGATCCTGTGTCTCCCTCTCTCTCTGCCCCTCTTCCCACTTGCTCGCATGGTCACTCTCTCTCAAAAATAAATAAACATAAAAAAAAATTTAAGGGGAAAAAAGTGATTTGTTCCTACCCTCACCTGCCTTTAAGTGGGTGCAAAGGTGGAGGGAAAGGAGAAGACACAGTCTAAATCTTCAAGATAAAGTGTGCTTTTTGAGGAGGAGGCCAGGGAGGAATTCCCAACACATGGCTTAAAGACAGAAGAAGAATGGACTCCTTAAGGCTGTGAAGGGCAAGGTTAACCTGAAGAATGCAGGTCCCAGACCTCTCAGCCCCAGTGAATACACTCTGTTTGGCAGGAAGCCTTTGTGGGTAATTAACTCTATTAACTGCTTTGGTGGGGCCTAAGAATTTTGGAGATTATTTGAAAGAGATTTTTAATCCCAGGTTTGGCTGTGGAGCATACAAATACAAGCTGATTTTCATCTCTTTATAAATCAAAGCTGGACTTGAATAAGAAAAGCATATTAAAATCACAAAAGCACATACCATGAGTCTCTGAAGCAAATCAATGTAATTTTCAGATTATTATTTGGGCATGAATATCTCTGCTCTCTTTCATGAATAACAATGAAAACACATACACAATATTTTGTAGTTATCAGGTATATTATTCCAGTTTTAAGTTGAGGATGAGACTCATAATAAAACCTGCATGTGTCCAGCACATCACAGATCTGAAAATATTTCAAAAGATCTTATTTTATTCTTACAACAACCCATGAAGTATGTAAGGTAGTATCCCCATTATACAGAAAAAGTTGAGTCTCACAGAGACAGAGCTAGCTTCTATTTGGTAACATAGACAGTAATTGGTTAAGTCTGACTTGAACTTGGGTCACCTGATTCGAAGTCAGTATTCCCTCCTTTATACCAAATGCTTCCTCTAGTGAATTGTATATTCTGTATATATAGGTATAAAGTTTCTAAGACAGATCTGATTTTGAGAAGGAAAAAGTAGGTTTGGACCTCTTTATGTGTGTACACTAAGGGTGACCACCTAACCAATCTGTATGAATTTTTCACTAGAAAAATAAGTGTAATGACAATATTTAATCTAACTACTCCCAGTAAGATAGGGAAATACATTTTAAGAATGAAGCTTGTTAAATCTTATTATGCAAATATCAGGCATTATATATTACTATGTATTTCCATCCATTGATCCTTTGGAAGAATCATGTTCTAGACTTCCATAAATTTGCTGTGAAGATGTAGTAGCTCATATGGGTTGGATAGATGTTATGGGGAAAGTTGTGAAAATCCATAATTTCTCATCTTTCGTAATGTGTGTCCCTGTGGCCCATAAACTCAGCTAATTGAGGGGAGGCTATGAGGAGGTTGGGGTATTTCGCCCTCTCCCCATTATGTATGGCTGGCTATGAGACATTTTAATGGCCACAGGTGGCACTATGTTCTCCAGGCAGCCATCTTAAAAAGTGTCCTCCTCAGGGGCAGCTAGTGGCTCACTCAGTTAACCATCCACGTCTTGAATTCTGCTCAGGTCATGATCTCACGGTTCATGGGATAGAGCCCTGTGATGGGCTTTGTGTCAATGGCGTGGAGCCTGCTCAGGATTCTCTTTCTCCTTCTCTCTCTGCCCCTCCCCCACTTCTATGCAGCCACTGTCTCTCAAAAATAAATAAATAAAAAAGTATCCCCCTCATAACCAGCAGAGCCAGGTAAGTTTCTCTTCCTGCAATGATTTAGCAAGGGCAGCAAAGACTTAGCCTTGCCTTGGAGAGGTGGGAGAGTGCAGTGGTTGAGAAAGCATGCTCTGGGATCCAACGACTTATGTCTGAACCCTGCCCTACTCAAGTTACAAAACCTTGCTTTCCCTTTTCTGCAAAATGGAGCTGCCAATCGTTTCCTACTTCTAACATAACAAACTACCACAAACTTGGCTTAAAACAACATGCATTTATGATCTCCTACCTCTGTAACTTGGCAGTTTGAGTATAGTGTAGCTCACCTGTGTTTTCTACTTAGTGTCTCACAAAGCCAAAATCAAGGGGTCAGCAGGGCTGTGTTCCTTTACAGAAGCTCTGGAGGTGGATCCACTCCAGGTTCATTCAGATTGCTAACGAGGGGTGCCTGGGTGGCTCAGTTGGTTGGGTGTCTGACTTCAGTTCAGGTCATGACCTTGCAGTTTGTGAGTTTGAGTCCTGAGTTGAGTTCTGTGCTGACAGCTCAGAACCTGGAGCTTGCTTTGGAACCTGTGTCTCCCTCTCTCTCTGCCCCTCCCCTGCTAGCACTCTGTCTCAAACATAAATAAAAGTTAACAAAAATTAAAAAAAAAAAAAGATTGCTAATGAAATTTATCTCCCTGAGGTTCAAGGCCCGAGGTCCCGCAAGGGCAGGCTGTCAGCTAGAGCTCCTCTGAGCACCTCAAGGCTGCCTACATTCCTTGCCACACAGTCCCCTCCATTCCTGAACCAGCAACAATGCTTCCAGTCATCTCACATTAGGAATCTCTGACTTTCCCTCTTGCTCCATCTTCTATCCAGGTGGAGAATATCATCTGCCTATGGGCTTGTTTAGTACATCAGAATCCTTGTGACTTGAAACCCACAGAAGCTTTTTATATTCTGTACTCATGCTAGGGGATCTCAGTAAGGAAAAGATGTTTATTTGCCACCAGATATTATAGCTCTGAGACACTAGAATCCTGCAAGTTGGGACAACAGAACAAAACTGAAGATGAAGAAAGAGTTTTCACGTAGACACAGAGATCCCCGAGGCTCTGATTTATGCGACATTTGTGAAGTGAAATTCAACATGTTGTTTCTGGCTGATTTGAAGCCCTTGTCATAGATGTTTTATGATTCCAAAGGAACAAAGTAGAGGAAAGTCCCCAAAGGAAAACTGGACAGGTGTTTTGGGGCTACAAAACATTTATTTAGTTATATGGTGAAGGGTATCTGTTTGATGGTGGAATCGTTAAGTTGCCTAGGGTCATGGGTTGGAACATGCTTTAGTGGTTTCTAAAAGAGATCTAGAATGCCTTTTCTTTACCAAAATATCTTTTTGTAAAAATGTCCTTGATACCAAGTGCTTGGATTAATTCTGAGAACCTATTTTCTCTCTATTGTCAGAGGGGCTGTGGTAAATATGAACAGAGGCCTGGATTGACAGAGGCCAGAAGGGTATCTGGGCCTGAATACAGTCGAATGGACAGAGCAATGGTTTTCTGGTGGTAATAATGACAGTACACAAGTTTATGCCTTGAAAACGGTTAGTTCTCATTTGAGAAGGTCATGGCCCTGGAGACACCAAATGACCTGGAAGATTTTGACAAGAAAATCTCTGGATACCCTTCATTAACCTTAGTTTGGTCTTGCCAAGGGAAACACCCACATTCACCTCGATTCTCCAACTCTTCCCAATTTCCCTGGAGAGAGGTCGAATTCCACACTAGTCTGATAGGAAATCAACCAAAGTAGAACTTGAGCAGTGTGTACATTCAAAGTCTTATAATGTACGCTTCCCAATTAGTTTTTAAAAAGGCATGCACATCAGTCATCTGGTTTTAAAACTCAGAATCACTGTGACCTTAGGCATCTAGCACCCCTCCTAGCACATGGTATAGACCCAAGAAATACTTGTGGAATACATACTGTTAAATGATTTCTCATCTGGTTCTAAAGAAATTCTAAAAGAAAAGTCTCACTGATAATTTTTTTTCCAGTTACCATGAATCAGTTCCGTGTTTTGAAGACCCAGCATATCTGCCATGTAGGCCCTGCTGAATATGTTACAACCTGCTATTCATTTACTCATGTTAAGCATATTTAATGTCTATAGATAACATTCTAGGCACAATGAATTGCCATTTCCTCCAACTGTTATAAAACCCTGGATAAATGTATGGAAATCAATATGGTTCCACACTTCCTTTGTATTTTACTCAAATATGTCTTTTTAAAAATTTTTTAATGTTTTTTTGTTTTTTTTTAACTTATTTCTGAGAGAGACAGAAAGAGGGCGACAGCATGAGCAGAGGAGGGTCAGAGAGAGAGGGAGACACAGAATCCGAAGCAGGCTCCAGGCTCTGAGCTAGCTGTCAGCACAGAGCCTGATGTGGGGCTCAAACCCATGAACCGTGAGATCGTGACCTGAGTCGAAGTTGGATGCTCAAACAACTGAGCCACCCAGGTGCCCCTCAAATAAGTCTTGTATTTTTAAGCGGTGCTAAAAAGTTGAGGTTGGCTTTGCTAAGGAATGGCTAATTTAAGAAGTGATTTAGCAATAAAGACTCAGCAATATTGCAAGTGGTTGTTTTGTATTAGTCTTTGGGGCTTGCTTTTAGATTGTGTGATTCCCATAGGATCTCAGCCATGGTGTCCTTTCCAGGAACCTGTAGTTTAGCCAGACCTCTGCCATAACCTGCCTATGGTCTCTGATACTAAAACATAAAACAAAAAAAATCCTCTCATATTTAGGGTAAATCTGCCCTATATTGATATCTTACCCACATATTTTCTCCTCCTTGCTTTCAATGCCCTTTCATAAACACTCGTATACCAGAGTTCAAGCAATGGTCCTCACCCGACTGCTTATTAGCATCATGCAGGATCGTTGTGGGTGGGCCCCAGGCTTCAGTGGTTTTAAACACCTCAGGCCCCCACAACCAGGGCACTCTACAGTACAGCCAGGATAAAGGACCACTGGCATAGAGACTGGAATGAGAGATGGGGGGCGGGGCACCTAACTCTCTGTCCTTGTTCTCAATTAAGGCTATGTGACCTTGGACATATTACTCATCTTAGTTTGTGAAATGAATTTGGACTCAGGTGCCTCTAGCTTTAACTCTCTGAGACCAACACGTGAAAAAGTGAAGAGTATAATGATGCGTTGACTCAGACAATATACATACCCTCTTCCTTGTAAATTCAAGGAAAGCTGACTTTATTGTCAAAGAGAGAAATCTACAGTAAATGATCAGGAAGCAAATACATATCCCTCTTCCATGCATGAACACTCACAATCTCTTGAAGGAGGCAGCTGAGTTATTCAATACCACTGATACACTCTTTTTTCTAAGTTGTTCTCTCATGATTTTTTTTCAAAAACAGTAGAAATCCGTGGACATAATTTACTACTTCCAACACATTTTTTAATCACTTGCACCACTGACTTCAGCAGATCATTTGGCATTCTCGCCATTTAGTAATTTGACATCTTACCTGAGTGACAGCAACATTTGTCCCATCGGTGACTTCCACACTCATATTATAGATGGACCTCTGCTCCGCATCCAAAGGTTTGGCAATGACAATGGTCCCAACACCCTTCTCTGCGTCAAAAGAGCTGTCAAAATTCCCCCCTGATGATTTCACAAAAACAACATGAAATTAGCATATCTGAGAAGTTATTACATCTATTCAAGCATATAGCTTTAAAGGGAGCTCTTACACAGAAATAATTTTTGACAGGCATCCCTATGGCTCAGTTTTTTACATCTTAAATGGGACCTCTATTTCCAATTTAATTTATATTTCAAAACACAGCCTCTTCAATGCATAACAAATGTCACGAAAAAGAATGTATTGCAAAGAAAAACCTCAGCACTAACATTACAGAAGTGAAGAATAAACTGAGTCAGTAAAATATTTAGAAAACTGCAGGCCTTCCAACCCCTTGTGGCTTCTATGCTAAGGATTTATAGACCTTTTTGCTTGCTTTTCTAAAGTAGATTAAATTCTAAGTAAACAAATAGTCCAATTATTAACAAAAATATGTAGACACTTTTGAATCGATTTTAGGATTGATGGTAAACTTTGGTTGGTAGAGTTCAGATCCCCTCCATTAGATGTCAGAAATAAAAGTATAAACACTAGAAAATAAGAAAAAGCCAAAAAATTGAGTTTCATATAAAAAATTCTACATCTGTAAGTTGGGATATTTACAGAAAAATTTTGTTTTGCCATCTTGGCAGGGCGAATTATTTTTCTCCCCAAAAGGCAGAGAGTTTACGGGGGATTTACAAAATGAAATCTGGAAGGAAGGAGAAAAAAACATCAGTTTATGTGACATCAACTTACAAAACAACCAGTGTGAAAGTTTAAAAAACTTTCCTTCCCTCTCCATTGGGCCAGGAGTACCTGATAATGTGCCAAGACAACATAGGCCTTTTTAAAATGACTGTAGCTGTTTTCATCTCTGTGAACTAAAATGTGGTTTGTGATCTTTCCCAAAATGAGAGTTTTTTTTTTTTTTTTAGGGGGAGAGAAGATAATAGTACAAATGCTGGACTGATTTTAATTAAATATCACTGTATGTTCACAAGCTCTATTTATTTTAGTATGAAATTCCATGATGTCAATTAATTTTATTCTTGGACAGTAATTTTATTTAGCTACAGCACACAGGGCAATTCATTTACTGAATTTCATATTGTAGAAAAGAAATCTTGGCTTCTCTTCCCTTCAACATACTTTGGATTTCATTTTGCTGATCAGTGAACAATACCATATACAATTTCTATGATATTACAATTACAAATGAGTGGATGAGTTAAGGGAAAGGAGAATTTACCTGAATTAGTAGAATTCAATATACAGTGACACAAAATAAATCACATGGTTTACTAAAAAAAAAAAAAAACCTGGTCATATATATTTCAAATACTTATTGCCTGCAGCTGTCATATACACTTAAGATTATTTAATTGCTAGAGAGAACATAATTGCCCTTGACATTTAATTAAAGTTATGGAGATACGGGGGACCACAGAATTGCTTGGAGATGATATATTTTTCAAAAACTTCATCTAAAAAGAGACTCATCTTCCAATTAATATCTTTAATTGATTTACTGAGGAGCACTTAATGTTAACTCCAAAAAAAAAATTCTTTTGAAGAACAGGAGAAGGAGAAAGGGGAGGAAATCTAGGCTGAACGGGAAAGCAAGCCTCAGGTCACCGTGTCTCTTTCAAAGGGAATGTTCCCTGTTGATAACCACATGAAATAAAACGTAAGGCTGATTCACGGGTCTTGAGTAACCATCCTAATGAACAAAGAAAAACCACTTGCTATCAACTGGTACATTCTGGAAAAAAAAAAAAAAAGCCACTTTGCCATGGAAACTTTCAAGGAAAGGATATAAAATACATCAGACCTGTGTGGAAGGGAAGAGTAGAATGCCACTTTTTGTGCTGTTTTGGGTGGGAGTTACTTTATATTTTAAATCACATTGAAAATCATCTTCAGAATGTTTTCCTAACAGGGTTGTTGTCTTTTTTTAAATATGAGGAACACACTTTGGGGGGCGGGAGTGGGGAGGTGGGCAAGGTAAGGGCAGAGGAAAAGGTCATCTTTCAAGGTCAATTATTTTGGAAGGTAAAAATTTGTAGGTCGAGGCAAAGGGGAAATTATGCAAATTATAAAACTTTGCTGTGCTCCAGTCTAAAGATGAATGAAAATAAAATTTAGAGAACACCCAAGCAAAGATTTCCAGTTTTAGCTCCTGTTTAAAAGGGGGAAATCCTATGTGCTCTCTCCCTCACTGCCTGAGACTCACATTTTCCTCAGGGCCTTGTGATGAAACATATAATCATTTCATGGGCTGAGTGGCATAAAATTTACATAAATTACATAAGACATGTAGACTGTGTTTTCTTATTACTCATTTTTCATATCAAAAAACATCTCTGGCTATTTTTATGGTTTTAATTTTTTATAGTTCTCTCTCCTGCATGTGTGCGTACATGTCTGTGAGTGTGTGTATGTATCTCCCTCATCTGCCATTACAGTTTCAAATACTCTGGACTGGAAAGCTCTGAAGGGGCAGGGAGCTAGACAAATGGAAAGCAGATCAAGGGGAACTGAAGACAGAGAGAGCCTGAGAAGTGGTTCTCAGTCCATCAACATGGCAAGCAGCCTCTGGTAGTCACTTCCAGGGCATGTGCTCCCAGTGAAACCAAGATATCACGGGAAACAAGGTTCCCAAAATCTAGCCTGAGTTTTAAAATGAATTTCTGACAAGGGACACAGAATCTAGACCAGCAGTTCACCATCAACCCTCACGCAATTTAATAACCTACCACTTAGGCATCCCATTTCATAACGACCCCATATCTCTCCCCCAGGGCTCATTTCTCAGGCTCCCTTTCAGCCTGAAAGGTGATTTCATTTCATAGGAAACTATGTCCAATTCATCTGGGGTGAGAGTATCAAATGGTAGGAGTCCATTTTCACTAGCAGCATTCCGTTTAAACAAGATGTGCTTCCTCAGAGCCAGTAACACAACATGCAAAGCCAGAGTATGCTGGTGCAGCAGCGTTAGGCTAAACAAAAGGTGGGGGGCAGGGGAGAACACTGCCGAGCTGGTCTGAGTTTCAACAAAGTGGGAAAGTAGAAAAGTCACAGCCTGAGCGTTGCTGCAGGGGTGTGCGGCAGAGATGGTTAAAAGCAAGGTTGTGAACAGCCCACATAACAGATAGTTCATGTCAGGGACATTTCTCTGTGACCATTTTTGGTAAAGACGGGTATAACAGAGTAAACAAAGAGCAGAAGAGGAGGGTTGGATTTCTACTGGATTCTAAAGTTAAATGTAAAAAGTCAGAATGTCCTAAAAAGCTTCAAAAATGGGATTAGGGTAAAAATACTTTAACGCAGCAGCGACTGCTTGCATATGCCGTGCAGCAGGGCACTGGCTCATGATTCGGTCAAGTCTTTCTTTAAAGAAGGGTACAAAGTATCACCATCTCTCCATAATGAGATCTGATGGTGAGTTTCGCACCACTTCTTCTTTAGAGAAGTTTCCAGGCTCCTCCCCTAGCATATGATTCCATTGCACTCTGTGTGTAATTGTAAAAACACCAACCAAAATCTAGTAGTCTCCAAGGGGGAAGTGTTATGTGAGAAGCTTCCAAAACACTGAGCTGCTGAATCTCAATGAATTAAGGGAGTCGTTCACAAGCTGTTCATTCAAGTTCAGCATGTACACCAAACGTAAGGAAAAATGCTAAACACCGATTGCGGTTTGATCATGAATAATTTTCTGTCTTGGAATGAAGCAAGCACAGTATGGGGCTGAAAAGGATATTTACATGGAAGGCAAGAGATGCTGGGTGGAGGTCAGGAAACAGAGGTAGGAAGGAAAATCCCTTCTAGAATATGGTTTAAAATTCATTTTCGTAAAATAATGAATATACAAAGTGTTGTTTAGGCTTTTTATTATTTCCCTGAGACCTCTCAGACGTGGTCCTATGGTATAGATGGTCCTGATGGAGAAAAGAGAGGACCATTTGGGATCAACTTAGGGACTGTACAGAATAGGAGGAATGAAGTATTTGATGTTAACTGAATGATTTTGAGCAAACACTACTTGAACAGATAAACTGGTGTATTAGAAATGATATGTAGACACGGCTTCTCTCAGGAGGGATGGGTAAGAGTTTTGTGATACAGAAATATGGCCACTACATTAGAAAAGACTCAATCTACAGTCAGAGAACAAGCCTGCTGCTAGTGCTGTCAAAGAGTTCACATGACCACTTGATCTAATGCTTAAGGGACGGCTCCACTGGGGACAAGGTTCAGGAAGGACAGGTGTAAGCTTAGGAGACAGAAGCAGCCCAGAACCCAAAGTCTGCAGGAACCTATGACAAACTAAGAGCCAAGGTGATCTTCATATACCTGCAACACAGATAGGAATTTCAGCTAGAGTGGGACCTATGTGCTAGCTTGCACTGTCAGAGAGTTGTTTTCAAATAAGATAAACAAAGATATTTTCAATGTTTACTCTCAAGAAGAACAACCATTTTTCTAATCAAAGTATCAGGTAAAAAGCCAGCAAACTGGGCGGCAGCGTCCGCTGTCAACTGTGGGTAAAGAGGCATTGTTTGAAGTGCATAATAGGGGTGGTCTTTACAATACAGATATTTGCCATTGGGATAAAGATACGAGGAATGAACTGTGAACCTGACTGCGTGCACATTATAACAAATGTAAATCAAGGAGCTGCTGGGTTGAATCATAGTCTCCTGAGAAGTGTGAAGATATGTGATAAAGCCACAAAGGATTATGGGTTATTTTTGTTCCCTTCATTTTCTTTCCCTTTTAACACAGAGAAGGAACACGCTGTGCATTGCGCTGTTTAAACACAGAACAGCTGAACTTTATTATGTTTCCTTTTAATTACAGCTTTCTTAACTGGGTTACAAGTAGGGCTTCTGTTTCTGGAAGCTGAGGAGGGTCTAGCTACATAATATTGTAAGCAATGGTCTCTTGGGAGGAACACAAAAGTGACTGGCAGATCGGTGGTACAGGGGTCCAGACTTGGGAACAAAATCTTGATTGCTTTGGTTTTTGTGAATTCATAGTATGATGGGAGGGAAAGGTATGCAGTTAAATAAGAATCAGGTAGATCTGGAAATATGGAAATGAGGAGACTATACTCTCAGGGGGAGAAGAATGCAGAAACACTCTTTATGTTTACTTAATGAGAAATCATTCATTATAGCATTTGTAAGCTGTAAGTGCTAGGCCAGGATGTTGTAGGCTCTGTAACCTTGAATGTCTGTATAGGTGCCTAAATACACTAGGTCTGTAATGGAGCCAAATCTTGACTCTGTTGGAAGAGTCACAGAGTATTTACCTGGATAAGACCTACACTTACACCCAGATCTCATTTCAGATCTGTGCCAACAGTATATGACAGCATTCAACCACAGTACACTGCCAATTTCTTAAGCACTGGGAAGCATGCTTCCCTCTCTTTTCCCTCTGTGTTAGCTTGGCCAAGGAAGATGCTTAGGCAAGAAGAAAGGGAAGAGAATGAAGAGTCTGCATGGCCAAGGACAAATAAGCAAAACCTCTTGAAAGTGAGAAGGAAACATCTGAATATGATAAAGAAAACAATAGGTTTTTAGAGAGGGGGAAAGATATTGTCAGCAGGCCAAAAAAAAAAAAAAAAAAAGACTCTGTTAGATTAGAAGAGATTCTAAAAAGGGGGATTTGGTGGAAGGGAGACTATATTGATACTGAAAGCAACCCCAGCACCTGGGGAAAAGATTTAACTTCTGTGATGAAAAAAGAGTTGGTGTTTCAAGATGTTGCTGGCTGGATGTGGGGATGGAAATAAAACCACGTTGTGTTTGGGCATCGGGCCCGGTAAGTTCAATCTGTAAGAGAAGCTCAGCTAGATGATACCAGATCTGCAGTGAAATCCCTGTGATGGAAGCATCTAGCAGAGAGGGACAACCCTGTAAGTCTTCATTAAGAGAACTACTCCATGCATTGTTATGAGAAGGATTCTTTAGGAAGAGTGTAGCATTTAGACGTGTGAAGGTGGAGAAAGAAATGATTTCTGGATGTGTATTTGGAGCAGCCTGAAGGGATTCACTCCAGGGAGGGCTGTCATCTGTACACTGCCCCTCTTTTCTTGGACTAGTTCTCATTTTGTCAAAAGGGCGATGGTTGCTATGGCTGGGAAGACAGTGGAAGGTTGCCCTGACTTGGGGTTCGTCTCAAGAGGCATTAGTAGGGTCAATGCGTTGGCTGCCTGGAGTGTCTCCTCCATCACCATGGTTTATTCCACCCTGAAGCAATCAACAGAAGCACTGGCAGGAGGAAGAAATGAAGGGAAAAAAAGGCCTTGATCTTGAGTTAAGAATGAGATTGGATTGGGGCATCTGGGTGGCTTAGCCGGTTAAGTGTCAGACTCTTGATTTTGACTCAGGTCATGATCTCATGATTTGTAAGTTCAAGCCCCCTCATCGGGCTGTGTGCTGACAGCGCAGAGCCTACTTGGGATTCCCTCTCTCCCTCTCTTTCTGCCCCTCTCCCAGCTTGTGCAAATATACTCTCTCAAAACAAATAAACATTAAAAAGAGAATGATAATAGATCAATACAAATGAAAATACACAATAGCACTAACAATGTGAACATGAAAACATGCAGGTAATGTTACATATCGCATTACTAGGTATGCTTACCTACCTACACACACACACACACACACACACACACACACACACACACACAGAAATGCTGAGGAACTACAAACTGACTTGGATATCTGGGGTCAGATGGCTGGTCAGAGCATCAGAGAAAGGTGTGTTTTTTAGGATGTGTGCTGTGTGCAAATAGGGGCTTCCTGGGTGGGTGGGGATGGTAGCAGGATGTGCTGCAGGGCCCGAGGAGGTTGCAGGCATGGATCACATGAGGGAGAGCATCAGTGCTGTTGGGTGTAGAGGTGCTTGCGAACTGAAGGGTCAGGGGAGAGAGGAGGCAAAGTGGAGGCTGAGGAGAGACAGCAACACCCTCCCCCCCCCCCCCCCCCCCCCCCCCCCCCCCCCAGCTTAGGACAGCACACCAGGAGCCCTGTTGCCTGTTGAGAACACTCTTCTCTGGTTTATTTAAAAGAAATCACTATTGCACACATCCCTGGAGGCTTGGCATCAGGGGACACATGTGCAAACTGAGATACATTTTCTGTGACTCCAACTGGGGCAGTGAGGGAACCACCCAGGATGACAGCACAGACAACCAGGTGAGGCGTGTGTGCCGCCCTCCATTTCACCAAGAAAGAGGAAGCTGCATCACATAATAACTTCGTGGGCTGAAAACCCATGAGAAGATGCAGAATCGAAGACATCTTCCATAGATCAGAAGAGGTTCCACTTCTAATGCATTAAGTGGAGATGAAGAAGGAGTTGAAAGTTCAGAATGAGGATGGTCATGTACAGAGATGGTGTGACTAATGCCAAGTAAGGAAAGCAAAGACATTCTACCGGCATTCCAGAAGATGAAATATATAGAAAACATGCCCCTTTGGGGGCAGTTCAGAGGACTTTCTACCGAAGTTTGGTTGGAGGCCACGGGGCATTCTTTTTCCTGTGCCTCATTAAAACAGATGTGGAATGTTCTAAATGCTTTCTCCAGACCCAGCCATTCCTGGGAAGAGAGGTGGGTTCCTGCCCATCCGATCCAGGCGGTGACATATGGAGGGAAATGATTCCCGCAGACCAGGTCTCTGAATTCCCGGCCTCCCACAAAGAACCGTGGGAAGTCAGCTCCAGCGCAACCCGGTGTCAGATCCGGGGCTGGCACCTTCTCCCCGTTCCATCCTCTGGGCTCCGGGCTGTTTTGTTTCCCATCCTCAGCACAGATTTCCCCTGCACTGCCTCTCCCTGCCTGTGTCTTGCCCTCTCCTTTTGCAGCCTGCTTGCTCGTTCTCTTTCAAAGAATTTAAAGGTTGGCTCCCAAGGTCTGTCCTACATGCTTCTGTCTGCTTTCTCTATTCGGTTCTCGTAGGAAGCTCTCATGGGCTATATATCTGGGTTCCATTTCCTGTCTCTACCTTTGTGGATGGCAGCCAGGGACCCCTCTTGGTGGAGCTTTTTGGTCTATGAATGGCACTACCGTGGCACAACTGGGGTGTTGGGATAAATTTTAATTTATTTTTCAATCGGAAAAGACCCAAATAACCCAGCCTACAAAATCATAAAAACAAAACAACAAAAAGTCCATATACCTCAAAAGAGAAGAAAAAAAATTTTTTAAAGAAATCAAAACAACCCCTCCCCCCCGAATCCAAACCCCATCAAACCTCAGACAAAGGAGTCCGTGGATACAAGTAACGCAATAGTTGTTAGAGGCATGTATGAAATCTGTGGGCTGAACTTCAGCCTGTCACAGGCAGTTATGAAAGATGTAATTTAATTTGCTTAAAAAAAAAACCCGTAAAAGGCAGATTGGATAGCTGTATTTTAGCAAATGTGTTTGCACTAAGGGTACCTTCTGTTGAACAGTTCTGCCCACAAGCTGTCTGTAGAATATAGAACATCTCTCGAGCATGCTTGCCACCTTGAAGCAGGGCAGTCGGGAGCAGAAAAAAAAAAAAGAACAGAATGCAGAAAAAAGGTGAAGAAAAGGAGAGAAATGAAGGACAGCAAGTCTAGTACCATCAATACATTTAGAAATGAGATTAGCCAAGTGTGACAATAGAATTTAAATGACACACAGAAAGACACTAAGATTGCAGTAAATAACATACTATGGAAAATCCGGCCAGAGAGCACTTTCTGTTCAGCTTAGCTACAGAGTTGGAACGAAAGCACAGGTCGATTATTCATTTTACTGGCTCTTTTGCATTCCAGCACTATGCATCTTTTTTTCCATCTTAGGACTAATCGTTAGTTTTTTTTTAATTTTTAAATTTTTTGTAATTTTTGGTTTTGATTCTTATTTTTTTTTTTTTTTTTTTTTTTTTTTTTTTTTTTTTTTTTTTTTTTTTTTTTTTTTTTTTTTTTTTTTTTTTTTGCTAGTTACTCCAGTCAGTGATTACATTGCCCAATACTGCTCTGGGGGGGACTCCAACTTACCAACTATATCAAACCACAGAGGGGTGTTAGCTGGCTGCACAGACACCACCCCTACAATCTCGGTGACTCTATCGCTTTCCATGACTGTGAAGTTATAAAACGGCTCATCAAAAGTCAGCGGTATAGGTGAAGGGGGTGGTTTCTTAATCCATTCAATGTGGAGGCGGGCCGTGGAGGATTTCTGTGGGCGCCCATTGTCCACTGCCTTTATCTACTCACACGGAGAGAACATAGAAAGAGATCTTAGAGCTCAGATCCCTGCAGAAATCTGGATCTGTCACTTATCTGCTGTTGGCCCAAGAATCCATCCTCATCACAGGGTCAGCAAAGGGAAGGGAGGATGGAGATCTGGGGAGAACGTGCTGTGGAATTTAGTTACCTGGGGGTCGCATACCACATTCACCAGAAGGTGATTTGAACCAACTTTACAGATGTGGACAACTTGAAAAGCAAAAGCGGCGCTTATCATTTATAGTGTTTTATGGGCACGGATGATAGTTACATAAGTAGGAAGAGCTAACTTGATTCCTTACACCTCTGGTGGTGATTCTTGAAAGGGAAGAAAGTGCACTGTCAATCCTTAAGTGTGAATAATGAGTGCGTGTGTGTGTGTGTGTGTGTGTGTGTGTGTGTGTGGTTGTATTGTGCAGCTCCTTCCTTCTGCTTTATTCTGGAGAAACACTTATTCACTCAGAATCCCAGGAAGGTGATGGGCTGGGTGTGAGAGAGGCAGCAGCCTTGCTCTAACTGCTCCCGAAGCCCCTGAGTTACACCAACTCTGAAGGGGTGAAGGACTCTCTTGGTGAAAGCATGGGCTCCCAGAGACAGCAGGATAGGGAGGAGCCTATGAATGACTCTCTTCTGTGATCTTATATAAGAACTGAAGAAAGCATGTCTCCTCATGCAGCTGTGCAGGGTGACCTGATATGGTGTCTTGGACGTTATTGAGGGTTCAAGTCCAACAAGCAAAAACCACTGATGGAAAATTTTACAAAAACAAAATTTAAAAATGGGGTTTTAAATATCACATATTAAAAATAACATGTATAGGTCTGTGGCCAATCATAATAGCCTTTAAAAACAGCAGCTACTCACAGCACCCAAATGCTATGTGTTCATGGATGATCACTTTGTTCCAGAAAATTTCTATGAGATGGAAGACCCTTGAAGATACAGGTCTTAGGTCAGGTTTACTGGGAGCAGAGCTTGAGACAGGGATTTGAATATATATCGTTTTGGGGGTTGGGGAAGTGTTCTCAGGAGAAAGGGACTGAAGGAAGCACGATGAACAGAGAAAGATGGTAAGCAAGTGTGTGGTCTTAGTTGAAGTTTAACCTCAGCCTGATCCCATGGGGAGTTCTGAATGATCAATCCCACCACTGTGTTGGAGACACATGGAGGCAGGGGCTGAATTTTTGCATCAGTTAATTTTTGGATATGGGCTGCTGGACTGGGGTGGGAGTGGAGAATCTCCTAGGCCAAGAAGTTCAGCCAAGGATGATCATCTTAAGAAGGGAACAGCTGTGAGCCCTGAGCAGCCAACACACACAGCAGTTGGGGCATAGCTGCCCCATCCTGGTAAAGGGGATCTGTGTGGGGCACCAACAATTTCCACTATAGTCCCTCCAGTGTCAAATCTCATTGTCAAATCTCACACAATTATAATAGGACATATTATATCAGAGCTACTAATGGTAGACACAGAGCTAGTTTTTTATTATCCACTTTTCTCTGCCCACTGTTCTGAGTATGCTGTTGAGTAGGGAAAGAAACCCAAGTCCACACCATAAGAATGAAAAGACAAATCAAGGGACTCAGACCACCCTTTAAAATAAAAAGGACTGACTTTATACAGCAGAGAAGGCTGTAGACTAAGAGAAGGACAGCAGATGGCTCTAACTCTTGACAGTTGTTGGGACCCTGGAAAGTGCCCATCACTTGTAAGGATGACCAATCTCCTTTCTGGGATAGGTGCAATATTTCTAAAGTGGTTGGGGGTGGTGGGGGCAGGCTGACATTTTAGATATGGGAATTTAAGTCTCTATATGAGATAGTGCTCATGTTTTTTGTTTTTGCTTTTAATTTTCTAATGGTAAAAAATGTAATCATTTTTTAATTTAAGCTTTTTCACTTTTTTTCAGAACAAGCATAGCTGTGGTTTGCGTCTCACAATTTACACAGCTGAATTCATGTCCTATCACACTGTCAACAGTTACAAGAGTTGTTTTCTTTGGGAAGTATTGGGGACACATTGAGTTACTGATATGTTGAATGGTGGATGTGATAGGTCACTCTGCTATTCTTCTACCCTAGGTTTCCATCTATGCTGAGTACCTTAAAATGATGTAAGGCTACAAGAAGTGTCGTTGAGTACAGACTGTGTACTGGGAATGGGGGAGGTTTGCTGACAGCACACAACCAAAGGAAATGATCTCATTATTTAAAAATATCACTGATATAGAAAGTAGCCTTCCAAACCTGGATGGCTACCTAAAGATTTATTACTCAAAGGAATATACATGAAAAAGAAAGTAACTCCCACCACCCATGCATGTTATTGAGGTTCAGAAAAATCTTACCGTTAGGATGTCATAACTCCCTGCTGTAAACTGCTTTCTGGAAGATACCATGCCAGTTTTAGGGTCAATAAAAAACTTTCCATCATCATTCCCATCCACGATACTGTAGGAGATTTCTGCATTGGGGCCCTCATCTCTATCAAATGCAAAAGCCCTGTAAATGGGTTCTCCCCTCTTCTTTCGATCACGTTCTGGCAGCTTGATCTGGTAGACCTTCTCTGGGAACTGGGGCTTATTATCATTTTCATCCAAAACCTGAACCACCACCCAAATGGTGGACTGTTTTGGAGAGGAACCGCCATCTGTCACAGTCACCTGAGTTTTAAAAGAGAAAAAGCATTTTACAATCAGAATGGAGAAAAACGTTTCTGCTCCCCCTACAAAAGGTCTAGTCTATGCCTTAGGGCATCTCAACTTTTCTTATTCCTATATAGTTCACGGTCGATGCATAACTTTTCACAGTTCATCCGTAAAAGCAAGGATTGACCTACATCCAGTAATGGAAATCATTGCTGAAAGGGTAGGAGGGCACCAGAGCTCTCCTTGTGCTATGGCATGGAGAGGAGGGAAAATACAATTGACTTTACAAAATGTACTGGCTTATATAAACTTAGTGGACATAAAATATGCACCCTAACAGACACAAAAAGCAATATATAATCATTATTTCATGTTAACCAATGGATATTTCTTCTAATTCTTGGACAATGATATCACCATCTAAATTCTTTCAGTTTCGCTTTATTTTCTATCTTCATGTAAAATTTGCGAGTTTTACATTGACACTGTACAAAAAGAAAACTGAGAAATATGCTTCATAATTATGATGGCTCATTGTAAGTGCATTTGACAGTCAAAATATATTTTTAACAGTAGCAAAATAATTTATTTCATCTCTGGGAAACCCGAGGGGGATGGATACTTCTTCCCATATCTCTGAGATGCTATACTTATGAGTATCCGGGAAGACAGAGAGAGGGGAGAGAAACGAAGAGCAGGTATATAAAGAATGTACATGGCATATGTAAAGTCTTTGAGTCTTAGTGTGAATAATCTCCTTGGACATAGCGATAATAATTTTACCATATTAATACTTGTACACATAGATGGTGACACAGTTAATAAAGCACTCTTGCATGCACTGTAGCATTCATTCACTTTCCCAAATACCCTCTTCAGGAACTGGAGGCTTATTTGTTACCATTGTACAGATGAGTAAACAGATGTCCCATTGCTACTAAGTGCCAAAGCCAGGTATTAATAAGTTTTTGGCAACTCCTAATATCCCATGTGACCACAAACCTGGAAGAACCTATAGTTCATATTTAAGTCATTACCTGGAATAAGACAGCTTATTACATCAAAATATATTTTGGGAGGCTAGAAGGAACAGAAGGGCATACTCGGCCCCAATAAGAGAAAAACAACAGTGAATTACAGCACCTGGCCATCCAGTTTTTCACCTAATAAAGCAACCTGACAGGAATAATGGAAACAAAGGCCAAAAATGTGGGAAAACAAATTAAAGGCTTTTTGCAAAATGGAACTACAATCTAGTTGAGTTTCTCTTACAAGCCGCCTAGGAGAATGGCTTTAATAGACTTAAGAGAAATTTTCATAGGAGTTCTTGCTTTCTTTGAAAAATCAATCAAGTTTCCTTCCAAAGTTATTTTCCCAATTGGTTTGTTATGTTTCACAAAAGAAACACGTCAGGACCAATATGTGCCAAGACTAGATTTTGACTCTTGAGGTTTTCCCAGACACACTGAGCTCCTAAAGAGGCACATTCTGCTGTAGCTGCTGAAGTAAAATGTTATGCTCCTGGGTGAGTTATGTTGACCAAAACACACTGATTTCTTGGCCACTCAGCTTCTCTGCTTCTCTTTTCTCCTTGAACAGCCTCTTTCCAAATCCAGACAACTCCCACTGCCTTCACTGTGCACAAAATCACCTCCTCGTTGTTTCTCCATTAATGCCCTGCAGCGGGCTCTGTGAGGGGGCTGTGGGGCTGTGCCGGGGCCAGGTGGCTGCCAAGGAAAGGAGAGAGACCTTCTTGGCTGTGGTTCACCACTCACTCGAGGATCCTGGTAAAAATGCTTTCTTTTGGAGGAGAGTTGGATTTACAAACCCAGGCCCTCTGGTGTCTGTTTACAGACAGGGAAGGGTAGTAGCCACACAGCTGTAAGCAGTAGCCATGTCTCATCTCAAGCACCCAGCTGTTTTGCACCTTCAGGCCATGCAGGCATCCTGGAGTCCTCAAACAACAACCCTTTCGTACAGGGCTTTTTTTTTTTTTTAATGTTTATTTATTTTGAGAAAGAGAGAGAGAGACAGACAGATAGACAGACAGAGCATGAGCAGGGAAGGGACAGAGAAAGACGGAGACATAGAATCCAAAGCAGGCTCAAGGCTCTGAGCTGTCAGCAAAGAGCCTGATGTGAGGCCCAAACTCATGAACCTGTGAGATCATGACCTGAGCCGAAGTTGGACGCTTAACCAACTGAGCCACCCAGGAGCCCCCATCCAGGGCTTTTGCACATACTGCCCTCTCTCCTTGGAGTGCTCTCCCCATTCTTTCACTTGGGTCTTCCTCACATCCTTTAAGTGGAGATGAAATGCCATGTCTTCAGGGATGACTTCTCTGAGCCAACAGACCAAGCACCGGCCCCCAACTCCATCCCAGTCCCGATGAATGTATTTTAAATTACCTGATACTTTCCCTTTGTAGCACTTAGCTCTTGTGGAAATGAATTAAAGAGTGATTCTTTGCCTAAGCTGATAAGTGGTGTACGGGCAAACAAACTTAGCCTGTTTTGTTCACTGCTCTCACTCCTGTGTCAAGCCATAGGGACAACATGCTCCACAAATGCTTACTGAATGAATTAGACTCCAATTAGTCTCCTACTTGGGACACCTCTTTAGCCAAAACAGTCTCACCTTGTAAAACCTGCAAAGACCATTCCAGGTCCTTCACAATGTAGCCCCAAGCTGCCTTCCCTGCCTCCTAGCCTAGAACTCCCTGACCTCTTTATCCATAACTTCCACCACTACCTACAGCTGAGCACTCTCCGGTGTGTACTCCTGTGCCCAAGCCTCCTCCCCCGTGCCAAACCAACATGTTCAACTATTTAATAGCAATCTGCTTTCCAGACCTCTTACATGTGCCCAATACCCCAAAAGTCGTGGACTGAAATCATTACCCTCAAACCTTCCCCTTCTCCTATTTTCATTCTCAGTGAACGACATCCATACCTACTGACACCCTGGCCTGTTCCAGAACCCTAGGCATCCACCTGGAGTCTCTGCTCTAACTTTCCACATCCAACCAACCTTGGAGGCTGGCGGGTATGTCTCACGTGCACGTTCTCGGCCACGCTGCCCCAGGCCACGCCTCCGTGACAGCTTGTTTGGATTGCCCCAGGAGCCTGCTGGGTGCCCTGCTCCACCCTTATTATAAAGTGTTATTTTTGCCTTAAAAACTTGATCATGCCACTGACCTTGTATGACACCTTTCAGGGGCTCCTTGAGGACAAGGAGCTGGGTCAACTTACTTATCATCTTGTATTATCCACCCCTTTCAGCCTCTTTGCCCACTTACACTGTGAGCCTGGGAGGTTCGGAGGATGTCATGTTTCTAAACCTCCAATCCACAGCACAGCTGTTTGTCTCCGTGGAGTGCCTTCTCTTGGGACTATACCTGACTCATTCTAGAAGATTCAATTCAAATACTCCTTCTACGAAGTCATTCTGCTTCCTGCAGACAGATAGAGGCATCCTCACCCTATCCCCACTACACTGAGTGCATAACTAGGACACTAGTTATCATCTGCATTTTCTTTTATCTTAAAATTTTTTTAAAAATGTTAATTTATGAGAGAGAGAGACAAAGTGTGAGAAGGGAAGGGCAGAGAGAGAGGGAGATACAGAATCTGAAGCAGGCTCCAGGCTCTAAGCTGTCAGCACAGAGCCTGGTGCAGGCCTCGAACTCACCAACTGGAAGAACATGACCTGAGCTGAAGTCAGACACTTAACTGACTGAGCCAACCAAGCACCCCCTTCTTCTTCTTCTTTTTAAAGTTTATTTATTTATTTGAGAGAGACAGAGAGAGCACTAGTAGGGGAGGGCACAGAGAGATGAAAGAGAGAGAGAGAGAGAGAGAGAGAGAGAGAATCCCAACCAGGCTCCATGCTGCCAGTGTAGAGCCCGATGTGGAGCTTGAACCCACAAAGCCATGAAATTATGACTTGAGCTGAAACCAAGACTTAGACGCTCAACTGACTGAGCCACCCAGGTATCACCTGTGTTTTCAAGCCACTGTTCCTTGTTGGTCTCCACTCAATCCTTCCAGAACAACCCTAGGTCAGGGATTCTTACTCATTGTTATGTTCTAGCACCTGGTATGGCCCTAAGTGCCAAATAAACATTGTTAAATAAAGTTAATAATTAATTTACCCCAAACTCATCCCTAAGATAAGTGGAGAGAGCATTCAGACACTGAAGAGTCTCTGTTTCTTCATCTGAAGGAAAATTGGAGACTGATAACATATGATCTCCTGAGTGCTTCTTGCTTTGAGTCTATGAATGGAGGTCATGTAAAGCTAGACACAACTTTAACCCTGCACTATGGGTTCATACCCACCTTATATCACCAATCCCATGATTACCCAAAATGATATCTAGCCACTTCTAAAACTGTGCTGGTCACTGCAAACACTTATTTACAATCCACCAAAGTGATCTATTCATGTATTTGGCTCTTTCAGTATGCTGTGAGCTACTCAAAGGCAGGGACCTTGTCTTTTCCATCTTTGCTAGAACCTGGTGTACTCTTGATAATGCTTGCTGAACTGAACTACGTCATTTCTGACCTCAAAGTCTTCATTTCCATTTTTTATTTCTCTAGACCCACTCACATGTCCAGCTATGTTTGTACCTGGAATAGGAATCGTTAATGATTCAATCAGTCTTTTAGACTTCATACCTTGTGTTGCCTTAGGTTTCAACCCACCAGCTGGAATTAGTCTGTATGCAATAGGAGTAGCAGCACTGGAGGTTAAAGCAAAACTAACTGAGATAAATCCCCACAATCTCCTCCTCTGCATCATTTTCCATTAATGATGAATTAGCTATTGTTTAGAGATTATCCCTTCTAGCCACAATCTGACAAGGGAATACTGAGCCATCCTAACCTGGATTTTCTGTTCTCACCATTGATCAATAATCAGTGGTTTGGCAATTAATCAAAAGCCTGGAAGATTAATTTCTTTAGGTGCTTCTGGCTAGCATCTAATAAAAGGAACCACAAACAGCTCACTACCACTGAAAAGTACAGTACAGCCCATTTCATTTTTCTCTCGTGCCCTTGGGGTCTGTGTCTGTCAGGCAGAACCAGAGGAAATCAGCAGGACCCAGTGGATTATAACAATAAAACCACAAAGAGGAGCATGTTGATAAGCCTATTTCTAAGACCAAAGATGGATGGACATCGAGAATTCTGGAGTTATGGCAGCTGGTGGAAGGTCATGTTTCTTACTCACTGAAACTACTTGATGTATTTATATTTGTTGTCTCTCTCTGTGGTACAATATAAGCATGCAAGCTGCCTGAGTGTGGAGACCTTGTGTCTTGTCCCCGGCCTTGTCCCCAGTGATTATTGAGAGTATCTGAAAATATATTTAATATTTCTAAAATGGAGAGTTCAATTCTGGCATTCTCCTCACTTATTAATTCATCATAAATGGCTATTTCCAGGCCATTACACTTAGTGTTGTAAACCTCTCTTCAGGGATTACATATCCCCTTTCCTATACTTTATATTTATTCTTGACATTTTTTCATCCGATATATATATATATTAACTTATATTCTTATTTATTGCATGTCTTCCTTTATTAGCAGATGAGCTCCATTAAGCATAGATTTTCATCTATTTTGTTTACAGGTGTATTCCTAGCGCCTCCCACAGCAGATGCAGTAGGTATTCAACAGATATTTGTTAAATAAATGAAAAATTCATCCACTTCCTTCTAGTTACAAAACTCTTTTCAAGGCAAATTGAGAGAGAAGCCAACCAACTAACCAATCAACAAAAACATGGTTTCATATTAAATTCACCCTTCCCTCAGGCCCCAGGTCCTCTGTAATATTCCACACCTGCAATCATTTGGCCTCGGTTTGGATATTTTCAGTAAGACCAACTCAATGCTTCATGAAGCAGCTCATTTGTTGTTTGATAGGTTTGATTTATTCAAAGCTCTTTTTTAATACTAAACCTGAATCTACCTGAATCATTAGCCTAGACTGCCTGTAGCTTCTCATAGACTAGTTTTCCTTTTCTTAAAAATTATACAGGAAAAGTCAAATTCCTCTTCCACATTGTCCCAGTTATCTACTACTATGTAACGCAAAACCAAGTGGCTTAAATAATCATAATGCTCTTATTATCTCTACAGATTTCAGAGGTTGAGTGGGGAAGTTCTGACTTGGGGTCACTCGTGCAATTACAGTCACAAGTGACTGGGCCTGTAGTCATTGGACACGTCTGTTGGGTGATAGTAGCCATTGTCTGGGACCACAGTGCTTCCTTGCAGCATGGTGGCTGGATTCTAGGAGAAAGTAGGCTAAAGGACAGAAAGTGGCAAGTGCCAGTTTCAGAAACCAGCATAGCATGACTTGATCCAAATTCATTTTTTAAAAATTTATTTATTTTGAGAGAGATAAAGCATGAATGGGGGAGGCGCAGAGAAGGGGAGAGAGAATCCCAAGCAGACTCCACACTGTCAGTGCTGAGCCCAATGCAGGGCTCAAACTCATGAACCATGAGATCATGACCTGACCAAAGTAGAACGCTTAACTGACTAAGCCACCCAGGTGCCCCACTTGATTCATGTTCTATTGGCCAACAGTCCCAGAGTCAGATTTAAGCACAGGGGTCATAAACCTCACCTCCAGTTGCAAGGAGGGTTACATAATTACATAATTTGGGGGGCCACATTTTAAAACTGCCATACTCATAAAATCCTTAGGGCTATTTCAGAATCCTCATTCCAGACTGAAAAGCTCTAATTCATACAATCATCTCTCAGGTCATTCATTACATATAGTGAATTGCTATTCACTATACTGGTTACCTCTTTCAGTATGGTTTCCTAAGTATCAACTTCCTTCTTAAAATACAATGGCAAGGAAAAAACAATGAAACAGCAGCATGCCACACTTACTTGGGCCTGTGGAAACTATCTCCACTACACTAGAGACAGTCTCACCTCTCTTTATTCAGTCTGGGATAGTGTGTAGTTGGGGGGGCGGGGGAGGCAGCACAAAGCTCTGTGATATGAATGAATTAATCCACTTAGGTCTTTTTCCTGTCAAAAACAATAAACTATTAAGTGTGTGGTTTCTTTTGGGGGGACTTAAGAGCAGGATTTTATCAATGTCCCTATTAAATTTCACCTTACTGGAGGAGTGCCTGGGTGGCTCAGTTGGTTGATTGCCCAAATTTGACTCAGCTCATGATCTCACAGTTTTTGAGTCGGAGGCCCGTATCTGGGTCTCTGCTGTCATCTCAGAGCCTGCTTCAGATCCTCATTCCCTTTCTCTCTCTATCTCTCCCCTGCTTGTATTCGCTCTCTCTCACTCAAAAATAAACAAACATTAAGAAAGTTATTTATTCAAGAGCTCACCAAGCAGAAAGGACCAAATGAGAGAGACACACCTCTTGCTCCTTTAATTGTTCTTTAATAGTTTCCTTTAATTCCTTTAATTGTTCAAACAATCTCATGAGATAGGTACTATTATTAAACCTATTCAATAAAGATACTGAATTTACAAACTTGTCCTAGGTCACAGTGCTCATAGTGGCAGAGTTTGTTTTAAACCTGGCAGTGTGTTTCTAAAGCCGGGATGGGCAAACATAGCCCATGGGCCAAACATGACCAATTGTTTTTGTAAATAAAGTGTTAGTGGGATGTAGCCATGCCCACTTATTAAAATATAGCTGCTTTCCGGCTATGAAAGTATAGTTGAGTGGTTGTGACATTCACAAAGCCTAAAATACTTATTATTCAGGTCTCTACATAAAAAAAATTTGCTGACCTCTGTTTTTTTTTTTCTTAATGTTTATTTAGTTATTTTGTGAGAGAGAAGGGGAGAGACAGTGAGCAGGAGAGGAGGAGTGAGAATCCCAAGCAGGCTCCGCACTGTCAGTGCAGAGTCTGATATGGGGCTCGATCTCAGGACTGTGTGATCATGACCTGAGCTGAAATCAAGAGTCAGATACCTAACCATGGGAGCCACCTAGACCCTCCCTTGCTGACCTCTGTTGTAAACCTTATGTTATGTTCTGCTGCCTCTTTTGCCAGCTTTGCTCAGTCCTTTGCATAGTAATTTACGTTGTCCCTATTTTTCACACAAACCTGGTAGACATTGCCACTTCTTTTTTTTTTTCTTTCATAGTTTACTGTCAAGTTGGTTTCCATATAAAACCCAGTGCTCATCCCAAGAAGTGCCCTCCTCCATGCCTATCACCTCCTTTCCCCTCTTCCCCACCCCTGTCAGCCCTCAGTTTGTTCTCAGTACAAGAGTCTCTCATGGTTTGCCTCCCTCTCCCCAACTATTTTTTCCCCTTTTCCTCCTCCACTGTCCTCTGTTAAGTTTCTTCTGATCCACTGATATGTGAAAACATATGGTATCTGTCTTTCTCTGCTTGACTTATTTCGCTCAGCATAACACCCTCAAGTTCCATCCACGTTGCTACAAATGACCAGATTTCAATCTTTCTCATTGCCATGTAGTATTCCATTGCATAGATAAACCACATCCTCTTGATCCATTTGTCAGTTGATGGACACTTAGGCTCTTTCCATGATTTGGCGATTGTTGAGAGTGCTGCTATGAACATTGGGGTCCATGTGCCCCTATGCATCACACTCCTGTATCCCTTGGGTAAATTCCTAGCAGCACTATTGCTGGATCATAGGGGAGTTCTAGTGTTAATTTTTTGAGGAGCCTCCACACCGTTTTCCAGAAGGGCTGCACCAGTTTACATTCCCACTAACAGTGTAGGAAGGTACCCTTTCTCCACATCCTCGCCAGCATCTAGAGTCTCCTGATTTGTTCATTTTAGGCACTCTGACCGGTGTGAGGTGGTATCTCAGTGTGGTTTTGATCTGCATTTCCCTGATGATGAGGGACACTGAGCATCATTTCATGTGTCTGTTGGCCATCTGGATGTCCTCTTTGGAGAAGTGTCTTTTCATGTCTTCTGCCCATTTCTTCACTGGCTTATTTGTTTTTCGGGTGTGGAGTTTGGTGAGTTCCTTATAGATTTTGGATACTAGCCCTTTATCTGATATGTCATTTGCAACTATCTTTTCCTATTCTGTCGGTTGCCTATTAGTTTTATTGATTGTTTCCTTTGCCATGCAGAAGCTTTTTATCTTGATGAAGTCCCAATAGTTAATTTTTGCCCTTGATTCCCTTGCCTTTGGAGATGTGTTGAGTAAGAGATTGCTGCGACTGAGGTCAAGGAGGTTGCTTCTTGCTTTCTCCTCTAGGGTTTTGATGGCTTCCTAGACATTGCCACTTCTACTCTACAGCTAAAGTCAGTGAGGGTCAGAAGTTAAGGAACTTTTGCAAGGCCACTCAGCCAGTAAGTGACAAAACACAGGTTCTCACCCAAGTCAATTTGGCATCATAGCTCATGCTCTTTTCCCTACCTGGCACAGCCTGTGTAGAAGCATCTGGTAACCATCTGTTTAAAATTCCCTCCCCAAATGTGGCTGTGGATCAACATCAAACTCATAGTGGTGCTTTGAGAGTCAAGCTTTTTCCTCCTTTGAAAACTGGGACCATCTTTGACGGTCTTGGGTCTTTCAGCACCCTTCCTGTTCTCCTCAATTGCTTGAAAACTGCCAAGAGGTCTTGGGTGGCAGCTGTGACTTCTTCCAGCTCGGTGACTTGACACCCAAACTTATGTAGTGCAGCCGCATCTTCTCCTGCTATTTTCTTACACATCTACATCTTCAGTCCCCACTCAAAATGTGCTCTACACTTCTTGCTAATAAAGGAGCTGGGAGGCAGGAGGGAGTGGGGTGGCTTTCACTTCCCTGCTATCTCTTTGTATCAGGCACTCAGTCATTACCCTATGCAGGCACTCTTCTAGGTGCCTAACAGACACTAAGCCATTTATCCTCAGATGAGTCCTGGGGGAAGCAGGGAGGGTGATGATCCCCACACTCCGGTTTAGAAACAGGCACAAAAAGTGAAGTTGATTCAGCCTGATCCAGGGTCTTGTCCCCAACCACTACCCTATGCTGTGTCTTACCTAAAGACTTGCCCCAACTAGTGGGTGTGGCCACATTCTCCCTCCTCTGAACACAGTTCAAACATGCCCTACCAATGCTCTCAGCATACCCTAGCAAGACACTAGCAGTTTACTTCTCATGTTGCAGGTGGGAGCTCAGCACGTCAGAGCACTGTTACCACCAATCCATCTGCCATTGTCTAGGCTGATCATGCCCCCAATATGGCCCATTTGGGCAACCACACTTGGCTGCTGCATAGTTTCTCCCCATCCTGACAATGCTCCTTCTTCTTCCTGAGGACTTTGTGCCCTTACTCTGAGTCTCCTGATTCCAGGAGCTATTTTGCACCTGATACAAGACAGAAGACAAACCTTAAAAGAGATTTATGTTTCCCTCCTCTGTCTCATGATCAAGAGTCTCAAGGTCTAGCTAATAGATTTGTATAAGGAAGAAAACTAAAGATAAAGCCATTTAAACTAAGGCAGAACCTCCAACCACATGTGACAAATATGTTTCAGGTATACTGTGATATTGAATATCCTAACGCTTGGGTAGCTGAGTGTGACCTCATATAGCTGGACCCCCAGGGCTGGTGATCTCTGACCAGGGTTAGCCTTTCTCTTTACCTAAAAGTATTATACACATGTTATCATTTTCTGTGTGTACTACAATGGGAAAAAGATTATGAAGCCCTGTAATAAATGACTAATGTTGTCCTTTCTAGGATCTGATTGCATTTTAAAGCAATATGCCTCAGGAGGTCTCTGGATCCAAAGGACACACTCTCTATGCATAGGTTTTTATTTTATAATTGTTGTATTTTAAAATGTTATTTATTTTGAGGGAGAGAGAGAGAGCATAAGCAGGGGAAGGATAGAGAAAGAGGGAGAGAGTGAGAATCCTAAGCAGGCTCTGTGCTGTCAGCCCAGAGCTCAACATGGGGTATGAACTCATGAACAGTGAGATCATGACCGGAGCCAAAGTCAAGAGTTGGACGCTTCAATGATTGAGCCACCCAGGTGCCCTTCTATGCATAGGATTTTAAATGCGGTGGCTGTTGACAATTCCAGGGAGGATGCTCATCTGTTTTCACTATTGTCTTACAAGACCAGTTGTAGGTAGCAATGTTCTTACCCTTTAAGTCTCCATTCTTAGTCACCACACAGGTAGGCAAACAGATGAAGGGACCCACTATTGAGTATTTTCTTATCCCTGTCACATTCTCACATGCACTGAAGAGCCTCAGAATACAGGGAAACTTACCCCTATTATAGTCAGGAAAGCACATAGTCCTCAGACATTAAAGGAACTCACGAGTAAGTGAGAATTTAGATATTATTCTGGTTCATTCCACTTGCTTTACAGATGAAGAAACAAGTCTAGACAGATAGGCTTCTTAGACCAACATCATATTACCAGCAATAACCTTCCTTCATCTTTCTAAGACATTGGCTCCAGGATTCCAAGCTGCCTTTTGAGCTTCAAATGAGGCCTACTATTCATAACTTCTCAGCTGTGTGATTTCAATATTGCAGAGGCTTTAATTTAGGTATTTTTCAGAATGCTAAACTCTTAAGAAAAGGAAGAAATGTGTTTAGAGTAGATGTTGTGTTTAGCTTTTATGTTTACTTTTTATCTTCAAAATGTTTCACAAACGTTAAATACTTAATCCTCCCATGATAGCAGAGAAGTTGAAAACAACTTTATCTCCTTTCTGCAAGTGGAGAAATAAACGACTTTCTCAAAGTTATACTCAGGGGCTGATATTAACGTGAGGGCTGGACTTCAGACCCGTCTGCTGGTGGGCTCAGACTGCTGCATTGCTGGGAAGGCAAAGTGCTTCCTGTCATTTCTAGAAAGAAAACTACGTACAAACAGTAAATTAAAGGGTAGGTCTCTAAGGACGAACAACTCTTAAAGATAAACCTTCTGAAAGGTAAAATCATTGAACTAAAATTAACTGGCACTATCACCCATATTTTCCAAGGAGGGAAGGAAATAAAAAGCCAGCTTTAAACCAGCTGCCCTTGGCTTTATTACATGTGATTTGTCTTATTTGACCCATAATTCGGCATTAAGAAATCACCCGGAGATGGGTAGGTGCTCCAGTCACTTACCATCCTGCCTTCCCCAGCTCATAAGGCTGTCCCCTAGGAAGAGCTGAGGGACATAATCTCTGGGCAGTGCAATAGTCATGTCCTTGATATTTCCAGTTTCAGGAAGTTAGATAATTCAGGATGTGTATGCTTTCTGGGTTCAATACCTTTGTGGACTGACTTATTTTACATGGGGAAAAGTCTTCCTTTGAAATAAGAAAAAGGAAGAAATGAGGAATGAAAGTAAACAAAGAAATGGGGCACCTGGGTGGCTCAGTTGGTTAAGCATCTGACTTTGGCTTGGGTCATGATCTAGCAATTTGTGAGTTCGAGCCCTGTGTCAGGCTCTGTACTGACAGCTCAGAGCCTGGAGCCTGCTTTAGATTCTGTGTCTCCCTCCCTCTCTGCTCCCTCTCTGCTCGTACTCTGTCTCTCTCTCAAAAATAAATGAAAGTTTAAAAAAATTAAAAGAAAGTAAACAAGGGAAGATAGGAAGAGATGAGAAAAAGGAAAAAGGAAAGGAGAGAAAAAAAGTATGGAGTGAGGTAGGTAAGAAAAGAAAGGGAGGAAGGACACAGGAAAGGCAGACATGGAGGCAACCTCCTGGGAAGAGGTGAAATCTAGGAGGCATGGGGGGCAGCTTTTTGAAGAGAATGGGGTGCCTTCCCTTCCGTGTATGGAAAGCTGTTTAGAAAGGCATGGAAACCAGAAAATCTATTCACTAAGTGCTAGAATTAGCAATCTTTGGGGAACCGATGATATAAATCTGAGGAGAGTTTATCCTAAACTATTCTCCAGAAAGTTTGTTTGTCCTAAAAAAGTTAAAAGCACAAACCAGAGGTGCTCCATGATCCATGGGACCATAGAACCTAGGTCTTCGGGCCAAGGAATTGTGCCATTTATTTTTTCCATCTCTCATTTTACCCAAGATGCTACATTACCAGGGAGACTTAAGACAAAATCTGCCCATGATCCATCCAGAGATCCCTGCTGAGCACTTGTGGTCTGTCTTCTACAGAGCATGAATTCCCACAAGGCTGTGAGCCACTCCAGGGACTAGCCTACACTAGCACATAGTGGGTCCTCAATAAATGTTTGTTGGTTGGATGCATGTGTGAACCTTGCATCTCAAGACAATGAAGGTACCTTTTCATCGCCATGTTTAGACCCAGCAATTTCTAAGTGGCCACTTTTTTAGAAAGATCCTTGACAAATTCACTTTGGTAGTGGCTGCTAAGATTATAGCTTTGTCCAAATCTCTTCTTTGCACTTCAGGAAATACAGTATTTCCCAGCCTGACATCTCTTAAAGCCTTTTTGCCTGCAGAGAGGTATACATCAGCTACTAATCTCATCACATTTCCATTTCCTTCCAGGCTCATCTGCTCATCATTTTCTATTCATAAAACTTGCTTGATTCTAATCTTTC
The DNA here is from genome assembly GCF_003009895.1 of Hyaena hyaena. Lineage (NCBI taxonomy): Eukaryota > Metazoa > Chordata > Mammalia > Carnivora > Hyaenidae > Hyaena > Hyaena hyaena. Next base: position 380,644 of record NW_024081746.1, read on the forward strand.
CTATCAGCAGGAACTAAACACCTCCTCAAAGTTTCTTTAGAATAATGGTGATTACCACACATGTGCTAACTCCCCCTTTCAAACAGATGGGTCCAATCTATGTGCTCACATGTGGGCCATTAAGAAAGTTCTGCTATGAACTAAGAGGTGACATCACATTAGCCCCAGGACTAAATCCCCCTGTACTATTTCGTAATTCGCTTGACATCCTGGCCTTAGTCAATATGGTATTCCACATTCCCCCCTCTCTGTGCAAAAGAAACCACCAGGTATGAATTACAATGTGAAGTGTATATTGGTAGCCTCCCTGTTTTCCAGCACCGGACCTCACAACGTTTACAGTGGCAGACTCTCACGCCTTTCACTCCACTAACGATGCTTTTTGGATTTGAGCACTAACACTTCCACCAGACACCAGATTTTTGGTCTTTCTTCCCACAATAAAGACTTAATGCAAAAAATAAATAAAGGCACTGTCTTAATTACTAGCTCTGAAAAGAGCGTTACTTCTCTCACTCAGCAATTCAACACAGGGTTTGCCTGGCAACTTAGCAGGTCATTTAACACCTTATCTACCTAAAAAAATGAATTTTAAATCTATCAACCTGAAAAAATTAGGCCCATGTGTATGGATGAGAGCACGTATGGAATAAGGTAAAAATCATGAAAACTGGTGGCCCAGAGATAAGCTTTTTGGGGGCCCATGCAGTGTATTATAAAAATTTCTGCCAACATTTATAACTAGAGAGGTTTTGTATAAAAATTCAAGTTCCCAGCTTCTCCTGAGAAATCAGGAGTGGCCCACCGCTGTCTATTGTGCTTCGATGCTTCAGCATGTGAGCTGCCATTCATCATCAATATTGTGCAGAGATTTTTCTTGGAATAGAGAAATTCTTCTCACAATCTACATTCTTATCAAAAAATGCCTACAAAAGATAGCTGGAGAAGGCTTCGCATTCAAAGACAAATGGAAGAGAGCACATTTCTTTCTGTAAGTGAAGCACATTCCTGTACACTTCATATGCAAACGCTCAGCCTGCTCTAGACATTTGAGCTTGGTAACCCTCGGTTCAAGGTCTTGGTAAAATCTCTCTGAAATGCTAGGATGCATATTTTAATATGTGGCGCAGATAAAACAACAGCTCTTGGCAGAGACAGTTCAGAGCAAGAAGAGTGACACATACATCATGGCTTATTGCGGCACTAGGACTTCAGGGACTATGATTTTATAAAAGTCAAAAAGAAGTTCCAAAAAAAACTAAGACATCTTTAGCCCTATACTCATCTAAACAACAAATATGAGTCATCTTGAACCCTTCTCTTGCTTTCCTCCCACATCTCATCAGCCATTAATGAGGGACACTGCTGGCTGTGAATCAGAAATAGGTGTCCCTCCTCAGAATGTGCCTGGAGGCACAGCTTGGTAACAAAGAGCATGCGCTGCATTCAGTGCCCTGTGATCTCCTCGGCCAGGTGTCCCTGAGCAGGCTGCACCCTATCCAATTCTAATGGCAGCCCAGACAATTCTACCTCTGAAATGTCAATTGTATCTCTTGGCTCTTTCTTTTCTTTCTCAGGGTCAAGCTCTCAGTATCTCAGCCCAAGCTGTGGCACTGGCCTTCAACCTCATTTCCCTGTCTCCAGTCTTGTCTCATCGTGGTCCATTTTTCAGAAGGCCAGAGAATCTTCTAATATGAAATTCAGATGATGTCAGTACCCTGCTGAGAGGACTTCAATGGTTGCCCACTGCTTCAAGCAAATTTTAGAAATTGCGCCATGGAGAACATTGGTCCTGCAGTGTGCTTGCCTTAAAAGAGAAAGTCCAGGATCCTCGGAATCTGGAGAGCAGCATACGTCAGCATACGTCTTTCTTGGAGCTTTACAATGCACGTCAATCAGAGTAAAGTAAAAGCAAAGAAGCCGATTTCACTTTGTTTAAACCAGTATTTCCCAAGCTGATTTGACAACAAAACCTTTTTGTTGAGTGATGCTTATTAATATCCTTTAGATTTGCTATTTCAAGGAATACACTTTGGGAGGTGCTGAATTCATTACAAGGTAAAGCCCACACACTTCAGTATCAACCTGCAAGATTCTTTAGTATTGATACAGCCTATTTACTGGGCTACTCTCAGCCTCTAGTTTCTATCCACCCTGTATCTGAAGTTTCAGTCACAATTAGATCACTTAATTCAACACAGATATACTGGTACTTAACAATGTGCAGTATTCTAGACACTGGGTGTACAGTGGTGAGCAAGATGGGCCTCTTTCCTGCAGGAAGCTCACGGTCTACTTGTTTTTCTAACATGGCACATGCACTTCAATGCCCTTCCACCTTCAATTGGGGTTCCCACTGGACAGGATCCTCTTTATTCCCTTATTCCTATAGTTCTTATAAAATCCTCCAAGGCCAGATGCAAATGTCTGTTCCTTTATGACACTTTCTCAGAGACCACATTCTGGGAGAATCACTCCTTTATATGATTTGCTTGACTTTATTCAGGTTTGTCCTCTTTAACACTCTCGCATTGAACTAGCTTGTAAGCTCCCTTGGGGGAAAGACAATATTGCATCAGTCACTACATTGTGACAGGCGTGACGGCCGATACATAGTAAATGCTAAACTAACATCAGTTCCTTTAGATTTTCATAAGAGGCATCAGGAATGAGGCTCTGAACTGGTAAAGGAGTTATTTATCTTGCTTTGTTTTCCTACTTTTAACAGCATGTTATTTTAATTTTGAGTCATAGCAAGGATCTTAGATTGCTAATAAATTAGGATAAATTAGGTAGATATCCTGTTGGTTAGAAACAAACATTATTCATTATCTCATTAACAGAGCTATTAAAAATCCTGTGTACTCTTATATTAATCACACAACAGGTAGGGTTTGTTCTTTCCACATAATAAAATTAAAACCCCTGGGGAAGCACGTCTCGGGATACAGGCTATTAAAAGAGAAAGATGGGTCATCTTAGATACTTAAAGTATCTTAATTACTTTCATAAGACAAAAGGGAGTATGTGTAAATTTTAAATAAAGATCAATTCAGTAAGCTTAAATAGATTCAGAAGGACAAACTTGAGAATGAGCGTAATGGCCAATGTGCACTATTTAGGAAGTATTTATCATATGTCTGTTTTCAGCACATTTGTCAGAAGGCCAGTTCTTGCCTTCCAGGAGAATGTAAGATGCATACACCCAGTGCTTGGTCTAAACTGTAGTTCTCTTCAGAATTTATGCTCATTTATATCAAACCACTTGAAAACTGACTGTTTGTGAGTTCCCTGAGGGCAAGAACTTTCCATTCTCAGTACCTAGAACTGATAAATGAAAGAAATGTAGGGGACAAGTAAACTGCCTTTTGGTCGATGTGAAAATTCAGATATGACAAACATTAGCCATGAAACAATTCCATACTGTGTTCAGAAAAGGAAAACTACCAAAATATGAAATGTAAATCCTATCCATCGAATGGAAAGCCTGGAAATCTTAATAATATAGTAAGGAATTATAAAACAACAACAATGATATGGGTGTTCTAGTACCCTTTTTGTTATAAAACCTTGAAAAGTTGAATGATTGGTACAAAATAAAAAAGCAGCTTTCTTTTTAAGCGTGTGTGTGTGTGTGTGTGTGTGTGTGTGTGTGTGTGTGTAAGTCCCCTCTCCCAAAGATAAGGGGAGAAAAAAAAAGCCAAATTATCTTTTGACCACGAAATCAAATAGACTCAGAAATCTAATAACTTAAGACATTGAATAATCACCTGAAAGAATAATTTAAAAAAAGAAAGCCTAAAACTTGCACTCTGCTCCCAGTAAACACTCGTGGGTTTAAATTCCATTTAAAAAGATTTCTCCAGGGGCGCGTGGGTGGCTTAGTCGGTTAAGCGTCCGACTTTCGCTTAGGTCATGATCTCGCGGTTCGTGGGTTCGAGCCCCACGTCGGGCTCTGTGCTGACAGCCAGCTCAGAGCCTGGAGCCTGTTTCAGTCTGTGACTCCCTCTCTCTCTGACCCTTCCCTGCTCACGCTGTCTCTCTCTCTCTCTCCTAGAAATAAATAAAAACATTAAAAATAAATAAATAAAAAGATTTCTCCATTTTTTCTTTTTCAACACTGGAAGCAGTGGGCTAAGCAAGCACATTCTCATCATTATGCCTCAGGGGCAGCCCTCACCACCAAGCCTAAGTAATGTAAAACCAGTGGCTGGTGAAATTTCTGCCCATGTCAAAAGCAAAACAGATGAAATATGTTACATCATGGAAGATAAATGACCGTCACATGACCCCCGGAGTCGATTAAAAATGTATAACTCAAGTTGTGCATTTGTAAACTCTAGAAATAGTCGTTTTGCCCATACAAAAATATTGAAAAGTCCTTTGAAATGAAAGACTTTCCACAAGCACTCAGTTTCTCTGCTGGGTGCAAATATAATACAGTGGTTTATATAGACGTCACTCTACAAACTTGATTTTTATTCTCAGAGTATTATTAGGATGATCAAATATGACTCCCTATTATGTGTTGCACTCACACAGGCCAGAGTTGTTCCCGTGGTTTACCAGATCTACCCTCCCCATTCATTTTATGAACCAAGGAATAATAAAATTGTGAGGCTCTTTCTTTCTTTTTCTATTTTCTCCCAAAACTTTCTTCTCGGAAGATCAGGCCCACAAGTACCTATGTGTGAAAGAGATCCCTGGTGGGCAGCACTGGAGAAAAGTGAATCATGAATAATGAATATCTCTTTGTAAGATTCTACTTAGCGGGCAGCTGAAACTATTTTTACTTTATGGCAAAAGCTCTTGGGGAGAAATATTCCCAAATCACGTTTCACAACGTGTGAGAGACAGCAGAGATCGCCAAGCACTTGGCAAGATTTACCACCAGAATGCACGCTCACGAAAGGTTGAGTTATTCGCTCCAATTGTCCTGGAAACTCTCCTGTAACTTTGTGAATGAGCATGTTTCTTTTCCTTCTGGCTTTGTCAAAGGAGTACGTCAGATGATCCCAATACTCGACCAATGTAAGAAAAAAATTATTCACTAAAATATATGGAGACTGTCCTAGGAGGTCTTCTATGACAGTAATAGGAACGAGCAAATAAAGCTCCTAAACAGAGTAGGTTTTTACTAGAATGAAAAACTCTGCAGAAAGCTTATGATAAAAATGATTTTTGAATAGACTTAAAGGCGATGAGGATTTCTACTGATCATAAAGAATTACTGGTTTTCATGCTCCAATGAATAGGCCCATTACCAAAACATACAGGCTCACAGCCTTCCCCAGACATCTCTAGAAATTATACAAACAAAAGATCACATGAGGCATCAGGTGACTGCAATGGCAGCAGCTTAAGACCACCAGGCAATGATGTAGGACGGCTATCTGGGTTTTAGTCCTTTGGTTTTGAAATCCAATGGTCAGGGGCCCAGGACACATCACTGCAGTCAGGGCAGGCTGGGTGTGGACGACATGTGCTCTCATACAGCTGCTCCCCTAACACACTTCAGAAGCTCAGGCCAGCTCAAGTCTTAATGCCCTTTTTCAGTGCTTCTGAGTTTGTGGACATATACCATTAGGGTGATTTATCTTTGAAAACGACATGGTGACAAGGACCCTTCATATTCTGGGCCCCTAACCCATTCCAATAATAATATTGAGGTCACCTCATTCATGCCACGCCTTCACAGCACTTTCATATCTGTGCTCTCATTTGATTCTTTCAACAGATTGATGAGGGAAGTTGGTCAAGCAGTATTAATCCCATTTTATAGCTGAGGGAAGACCCAGCAAGGTCAAAAGCTTTTCCTAACATCACTCAGCTCATAGGTAACAGTGAGGTCTCAGAAGACCTAGCACTTTGTGAAATCCAGGCTAAGGTTACCACACCCTTATAGACTCAAAGGGCATGAGCTCAAATTCATCGACACTCCTAGGAAAAACCAGTTAAGAGTGAGGAAGGACCATGTCTTCATATATGAAAGTATTATATTTTTATATCAGAATACTTTGAATTCACTAGTCTCAATCTGAAATATGTATTGTACATTCAATAATTACTTCTTGGGGGACGTGTAATGTGAGTGCATTGTGGGGGAGAGAGAGAGATCAACATGACCGAAAACATGGTCTCGGCCGCTACATGAGCTTGCTGCCTAGAAGAGATAACAGGCATGTTTACAAATAAGGAAGGGATATTGGAAGTGGGGACAGCTCTATATGTGGGCTGTGTAAAAAGTACTCAGTCTATGCTATGGTGCCATTTTAAATGCCGTTCAAGTATCCTGGGGAACCTGGTATTTTAAAGGAACGTTCTCTACATTTGGAAAATCAAAGTCTTAGAAAAGGAATATGCATCATTGATTTTTCTTTTTAGCTGGTGATTATGGAATTCTTCCTCATAAAAAGGGATGTTTTCAAATTTATCTGGTGATGTATTAGTGTTGTTTTAGAGGGCTCCCCAGAAGACTTCTCAAGGTTCTGCTTATCCTTAAGACCTATATTTCTCACAAAATGCTATCGAAGAAAATATCATAGGTTTTACACACCTTTTTAATGGGTTTATGTACTTCTAGTTGTTTCTCTTCACCTTCTTAGAATCAAGAGGGGTGCCAGCTTCTGGGTGACCTGACACCAAGGACATCAGGGCAGAAGAACTAGGTTTCTCAGGCTTGTTATATAGCTAAGCAATTCCTAATATGGTATGGTTCCTGGACTTCAGTTATGTGAGTTATGTGAGTAATGCATATTCTGATTTCAAGTTTATGCTTCCCAAACTTCAGTCACTGATTCCGCTGAATTTTAAAAAGCTGCCTGAAATAGACTGAGAATTCTCACTGCTTGTTTTTAGTAATTCTGTATACAAATTAAACTAAGCAGGTAAATTCTTATCTAATGGCTGGGTCATCATTATTCACATGACTATATCATGTGTTCCTTTATGAATAAGCTTTCATGCACACACAGTGGTGTAGACATGTACATATTCTTTAATGGCGGTTTAGGAAGAAGCTTTCAGTGAGGTCCCTTAACCTGCTTTTGGATTTCTGGAAGTAGGGATTAGGATCAAATGACTTGCATCTGACATCACCACATTATGAAAGGACAAAATGCTCTTTGCTATTCTTTAGCTCATAAATACTGTGTCTATCCAGAGAGAAACCCTGTGTGTAATGAAAGGACCCCATCTGAATGGAAATCAGATGCTAAAACCAAGGGCCGGTATATCCTCTTTGTTACGGAGTGTAATCAGTAAACCTGGCAGATTACTCGAAATTCCAGTGTCTTCCCCCTCTGCTGACAGTACACTTCATCTTCTGCTTTTCCAAACATTTTGAATTGTGACTGAGAATTCAGTGACGTATTACTGTTTCAGTCTCTTGAAAGTTGCAATTAAATACACTGTAAGTGGATGTCACTTTGCCACCTTTTTGGAAAGGTATAAGAGAAAAAAATTAGCCATCAGTGGAAAAGAATTCATAGTTAAGGGTCTTTCTTCTTCCTTAACCACATTTTGTTGTCTCTTTATGGCAACAAAGGTCTATAATCAGAGTCTGGTTCCAGCTTTCTAAAGATGTCAATGAGAGGGTAAGGGTGGGAGGTTCGTAGCTCCTCTTTATATGTACGAAAGGAGGAAAACATAAAAGACCACCCCCTAAAGTGACTAAAATTGCATCTGAGTGACAGATCTTTTAAATAAATGGACTTTATAGCTCAAATAGTAGGAATCTTTTCCTTTCAAAAGGGTACGGTGTTGCTCTATTTATGACTTTCTTCATAAAGACAAAATTTTCACAGAATCAGTATCTAAATGAGGCCTGGGTGCTTTCTGGAGAGTTAGGTGGGACGAAGCTAATAACCTCTGGCTGCAATTCAGAGATGAAGGTCTAAGTCTCTGAAACGCATTCGTTCTTTTAGCAGTCGTATGAGGGTCTGGCCAAACACCTAAAGGGTCAATTGGCATTATTTTCTATTACTTAACAATTCTGCCTCCAAATGCCATTCTTCTACTCCATTTCACTCTTCAGCAGTGTAATTGTGTTCTACTGAATCGATGGGAATCATTTTCATGGTTATCTGAAAGCAGCCTGGTGGCCGGTGGGTGAGGAATGACAGTGTGCCCTGAGGAGGGTGCACATTTGGGCTTGGCGAGCCTCTTGCCAGGCTGGAGTCATGAAAATCACTATCTTGTTCATTTCAGGAAGCTGGTAGGCTGGGCCACCTGGGCTCAGGCTCTTTGCTTATGCTTCTCAAATGGCAGCTCCAGATGGAGACAGGAAATTGTCAGAGTCAGCCCAAGTCGGCTGCCAAAATGCTGAGACTTCTCCATGGCCTCAAAGAGTAACTTGGTCCCCAACTAGGGAACTGTGCCGAAGTTAACTAGGATCACTCACTCGAAGAGCCATCTCCATGCTGGTGGAGAGAAAAACAATGCTTCTGGGTCACATAGGCTTGCGTTCTGTTCTGCGTTCTTCCCCTGTTTCTGAGATGCACTAACTTTCAGCAAATTATTTAAATGGTGTCTCTATATCTATGGCTGTGAAATGGGAATAGCAATACCACCTCACAGAGATTTTACTAGAATTAATGAAATACTGTGTTAATTATTCAGCAAATATTTTTAGAGCACAAACTACCTTCCTGGTAGGCACTGGTGATACAAAAGGAAAAATCCCCTATCTCTGCTCCCAAAAGCCTTTTCCCCCAACATGCAAAATGACAACAACCATAGCTTAAGCCTCCCCCCGCATCATGTCACACAATTGCCCTTTCTTTTTTGTGATGTGAACATTGAAGATTTACTCTCTCAGCGACTTCCCAGTACATAATATGCTATTTCCAAAGAAGACCCCCAAATGGCCAACAGGTACCTGAAAAGATGCTCACTAATCAGAAAGCAAATGTGGATCAGAAGCAAAATGAGCTATCACCCCATGCATTTTGGAATGGCTACCATCAAAAAGAGAGGAGATTACAACTGTTGGCAAGGGTGTGGACAGAAGGGAATACTCATGCACTGTTGTTGGGAATGTAAATTGGCACAGCCAAGCACTATGAATCTAGTAGTATATATGAGTATCTAAAACAGTACCCTGCATGTAGCTGATGTCAATAAATGTAAGTTCACTTGTTACTAAATAATTTTCCTTTAACAGTTAAAAAAATTATTTAAAAGTGGTTTTTAAATTATATTAATTATTTTTGTAATTTTTCTTTAAAATTATTAACATGTTTGGGGCACCTGCGTGGCTGTGTTGGTTAAGCATTCGACTTTGGCTCAGGTCATGATTTCATAGCTTGTGAGTTCAAGCCCCATATCGGGCTCTGTGCTGACAGCTCAGAGCCTGGAGCCTGCTTTGGATTCTGTATCTCCCCCTCTCTCTGCCTCTACCCTGTTCATGCTCTGTCTCACTGTCTCTCAAAAATAAAATAGACATTAAAAATTTTTTTAAATTATTACATGTTTATGGAGTCAGAACATTAACTGTTATCATTAATTTCTTTCTATCTATCTATCTATCTATCTATCTATCTATCTATCATCTATCTATCATCTATCTATCTATCATCTATCATCTATATAGGTTCGTCCTTACATCCTTCTAATTGTTCATTCAGGCAGCCACCAGTCTAACATACAGCCTCCGGAATGAATAGGAGATTTAGTATTCAGAGGACCTCTGGGCTAGGTGGCTAAGAATTTGAGAGCAAAACCTGCATAAAAATACTGTTTTTGATGATACTGGCCTCATGGAATGGTCTTAATGCAAATGGCTTTGTCCTTATAAGATAGTAAAATCCTCTTCCAAGAAAGAACCTTGTGTGAACTGTAAGGATTATTCTCTCAGAACTGCAGTTCAATTTTACAATCATCAAAATGCCTATGATTAGCCCCCTAGTGACCTGAAAGTGTTAATGCTACTTCCCGAAGTGTCAAGCAAACAATCTAGGAAGACATTTTTTTTGGTGCTGGAAAAATCAGGATCATCCTTCAGCAGGAGGTAGGGTCAGGTATGCATGTCCTGAGTCAGACAGGATTTGCTCAGACTCTGCTGGGAGTCCCTAAATGCTGGCATTCTAGAATCCGTGCTTGTTTATTCACACATTCGGTCAGCCACCAAGTTCTTTGAACTCTACCATCAAAATCTACCTAAAAGGCACCTCCACTTCCCTATCCCTGTTTACCTTAGTTCAGACCCCATTCATTCTCTTCTAGACCAGGGCAATAGCTTCCTGACTTGTCTCTTTTAATTTGGTCTTGGTCATGCTGTAATCCATATTCCTCACTGCGGGCTCAGGGAGCATTTTGTGAAGCAAATATGATCCTTTGCTTGCCAACATTTTCAGCATGATTGCACAACAAACCTGCACACCATGCCCACTCTTCTCTCTGTTTTTGCACACATTGCTCACTCCTTCTTTGTGGAATAAACACACTTTATTCTTTTTTTCTCCTTGCCTACCTAGCACTTTTATTTTTTCATTTCTGAGTACTTACTGTGTTCCAAGAAAACAAGAGTGTTGCTTCTTTTTTTTTGAATAGTAGCCTTTATTTTTTCCCAGTAGTGTTAGGTTTACAGAAAAGTTGATTGAAAAGTACAGTTTTCACATACTCCCTCCTCCTCCTCCCAGTTTCCCCTATTATTTATATCCTTAATTAAAAATTTTTTAACATTTATTTGTTTTTTGAGAGACAGAACATAAGTGGGAGAGAGGGAGAGAGAAAGAGAGAGAGAGAGAGAGAGAGAGAGAGAGAGAAACAGAATCCAAAGCAGGCTCCCAGGTCCGAGCTGTCAGCACAGAGCCTGATGCAGGGCTTGAACCCAAGATCATGACCTGAGCTGAAGTCCAACGCTCAACCGAATGAGCCACCCAGGTGCCCCATATTTATATCCTTTATTAATGTGGTGCATTCCTTACAATTGATGAAATAATATTGGTATGTTACTATTAACTAATGTCTCTAGTTTACATTAGAGTTCTCTCTTTGTATTGTAAATTTCATGGGTTGAGAAATCAATATGGACGTGTCTACCAGTCTAGTGTTATATAGATTAGTCTTGCTGCTCTAAAGTTTCCCTACACTGTACCTACCCATCCTTCTTTCCCTCCCTGCAAGATCCTGGCAACTACTGAACATCTTACTGTCTGCAAAGCTTTGCCTTTTTTAGAATGTCATATAGTTGGAAGCATACAGCATACAGCTTCTTCAGATTGGCTTCTTTCACCTAGCAATGTGCTTTCAAGTTTCCTCCCTGTGTTTTTGTGACTTGATAGCTCATTTCTTTTATCTTTCCATTGTCTGGATGTACAATAGGGTGTTTATCCATTCACCTATTGAAGGACATATTGATTGCTTCAAAGTTTGGGTGATTATGAATGAAGCCACTATAAACATCCATGTACAGGTTTTTGTGTGGCCATAAGTTTTCAACTCATTTGGGTAAACACTGAGAAATATGATTGCTGGATCCTATGTTTAATTTTGTAAGAAACTTCCAAACTACCTTCCAAAGTGGCTCTTCTATATTGTATTCCCACCAGCAATGAATGAGAGCTCCTGTTACTTCACATCCTCACCAACAAACACTTTGTCAGTGTTTTGGATTTTAGTCATCTTGATAGGTGTGTAGTGTGTATCTCATTGTTGTTTACTTTCTCCTTTTCCTGGCTCAAGGGTTCTACCTTTGTAATGTCCTCAGAACTCTTTTACCTAGTGTTGATGTTACTGAATCATAACCTCTATAATTACTACGGTTTTCAGAAATTTGTATGCAATGCAACTACCACTTAGATGCTGAATGAATATTTTGTTAATCATAACAAATTAGATAAATAAGTTAATGACAGAAATGTAGATGTAGCCTCGATGTTATTTATAACAGAAAAACCAAGACTGGATGTCACCAATAACTGTAACACTTCAGAATCTCAGTTTCAAACATAACCTTGTGTGATTATCATCTCCTACCCCCCCCCCCACCTCCCGTGTACTCTTGCTCAAACAGCCCCTTTACTCATGAGCCCACGTCCATTGGTTCTCTGCACACTTTCACTACCTGCCACGCCCCTCATTCAGCCCCTCCCCACTCAGCATGGACTCCCTTCTAACCCACTCAAGGGCTTTGCTCTTGCAATTTCCTTGTTTCCCCTGGATCACCAATGGTAACTCCATCAGTACTGGATCCTTTGTTTAGAAACAAAAATACTCTTGGGGTGTCTGGGTGGCTTAGTCGGTTAAGCGTCCGACTTTCACTTGGGTCATGATCTCACGGTTCGTGGGATCAAGCCCCGCGTCGGGCTCTGTGCTGACTGCCAGCTCAGAGCCTGGAGCCTGTTTCAGTCTGTGACTCCCTCTCTCTCTGACCCTCCCCTGCTCACGCTG